>NC_067155.1:63941658-64161658 GCF_903995435.1 Acomys russatus | reverse complement strand
GACGTTAACTTCATCTTCCATTTACTTCAGCTCCCTTGTCTCCCAACTTATTCTAAAATCATTTATTTATTATTTGTTTGTTCTCAAACCCCCAAAGCCTTTCAGTTTAGCAGACGTGTTGGGGAGCTTCCCCAAGCATAGGGGAACATGTGACATTGACAAAAATGGTTTGTGATCAATGCCAAGGCCTCCACTGATCTTTTTCATGAGATGTTGCTGTAGTTCCCAGTGAGGTGCGTCCCTGTGGTTTCACAAAGCGCTTGCTGTGAGGTCCCATGTGCCTGCTGCATCCTCCCTTTCTCAGGACTTGAAACACATTTGGCTCCGTTGGGGACTGGCCTGCTGTGGCTCCGAATTTTATAAAGGCTCCCATCGCATTTTCTCTAAGGGCACCCACTTCAAGTCTGCAGGGCCGTGCAGTCCCAGCACCTGCAAGCCTGCCCCTGCCGTTTGCAATTTCCTGGTTGTCACAGGGGATTTTCATGTCTGTCTCCTGTCCAGGGAGAGTGACCAGGGAAGGGCTGAGGGCACGGTCGCAGGGTCTCTCGTGAGAGCGCCAGTCACTCAGCCTCCGGTTCGGGAGGTGCAGAGTTTGGGCACCTGAATGATGAGTTCAGAAAAAGACGTCAGAAGGTGGGCATGGCAGTGCACACCTATCACCTAGCACCCTGGAGGCCATGATAGGAGGACAGCAAGTTCTGAGTGATCCTGTATCAAAAAGCAAAGTGAAGTAACGACAGAAACACATCATGTGACCTCTACGTATGCATAAGTACCTCCTGGTTTCCCACTCTCTCTGGCCTTTGTATGAAAATGACCCTTGTTTCCCAGCATGCTCCTCGCAGCAGCAGGATCTTAGGTGTCTGGTGTTGCAATGGAATATGTGAGGCAGAGCAGTTTATTAAAAAAAAAAAAAGAAGAAGAAGTTGTCTCAGCTCACAGCGCTGGGCATCTTCTGGACTTTAGTGGGGGTTTCCTGGCAGTGGCTTTACAGTGGAGGGCTCAGTGTGTGAGGGGAAGGAGAGGGATTTAGAGGGATACCTGAGGCCTCACTTGCCCTCCCCCAAGGCCCTGTCTACAGATAGAGTCCTATTCTGAGGCCAAGTAGGGGTAAGAACCTAAGTGTAAAAATTGGGGGTATACAACTGTGCCGTAATAAAGTATGTGTGATATGTTTTAAGTACCAATGAAATATAAGATATGATATATACACCACACAACAGATATTATATGGAGATGTTTATTACATGAGCATGGAGAGAGAAGGAAAGGGGTACCCCAAAGAGAGAGAGAGAGAGAGAGACAGACAGACAGACAGACAGACAGACAGAGACAGAGAGGCAGAGAGACAGAGACAGAGGAAGGGGGAGATGGAGGGGGGAGGGAGGGGGTAAGAGAGAGATCCACAAGGAGGAGGGTTTGTCCTTTTATAAAATCCTGGACAGGGGCACACCCAGTGGTAGGTAGGCAATGACATCACAGTTGCTAAGCAGACTGGGGTAGAATCCTAACAATGTGGAAACACCTCAATATCCCAGACCCTGCCCCTCCGGCTCCTTGCACAGTGCCCTCCAAAGGGGCTGTTGCCTTCTTTTCTCTGACATCAGGAGACCACCCCCCACCCTGACCCCAGCAGAGTCTCAGCGTCTTGGCTTCCGGGCCCCTTTCCTAGTCCCCCTGGCCTTTGTATGGAAATGGCCACAGTCTCCTAAGTCTTTGTTCCAAAAGCTACAGTGAGAAGCAGCATCCAGGGCTCCCTCAGCAGAGGCTGCTGCCCTACTCAGGGATGTTTGTCGACTGCTCCAAGCTCTGAGCTCGCCTGCTGTCACAGACTTAGTGTCTCTCTCTCTCTCTCTCTCTCTCTCTCTCTCTCTCTCTCTCTCTCTCTCTCTCTCTCTCCTCTCCTCTCCTCTCTCTCTCTCTCTCCTTCTTTTTCTTTCTTCCTCTCTTCTCCCCCCACCCCCAGCAAGAAGCCTCAGTCACAAACAACGTCTCTTCCAGGAGAGATAGGAGGGTCATCTTTTATTAAGAAGAAAGCTTTTGAAAGGCGACATGAGTGGTGTCCCCTCATTAGCAGGAGAGGGATCAGGACCAGCAATCTAGTTGATCAGCAGCCGCAATTTATTTTAAACTGCCCCGTTTTCTGGATGTCAGAGGACTACTTTTATGTATAATCTTATTTCCAATTTCAACAAAGAACATTTCACTCATGTTGGGTGCAGAGATTTTTTTTTTTCTTCTCCATAGACAATAACCGATTATAAAAGCGGCTCCCGGCTGCCCCCCACCCATCTCGTAGTGGTGTTGACATATGGAAATAAAGCAAATGTAATCCGTGTAATTACAAGCATTGTAAGCAGGGTACAATTAGTGTCTCTCTCCAAGCCAATGTTGTAATCAAAAGATGCTGGTGACAGAGTCCAAGGATGGAGGAGACGCTCCACGGAGTCCAACGTGGGTTGGAAGGAAGTTCTTTTCTTCTCCTTCCTCTCTTCTCCCCACACAGAGACAAATGTCGCCTCCTAGTCTCTCCTGAGTGGGTGAGGAGAGATCAGTTCTAATTATTTACTCCTCCCACCCAGCCCCACGCAGACAGACAAGGGAGCCTGACTATAAAAATAACCCTGGCCACGTGGCAGGCAGGGCCAGGCCCCGCAGAAGCTTCAGTATTTAGATGGTGTTTTTTAAGGGCACCTGTTCTCCCGGGGGTATGTGAAGGCACCCACTGGCCAAATGGGGTGGAAGCCAGACACCTGCAGGTTTTCCAGGTTGTCAGGCACACTTAGGACTTGGGGATGTGGCCACAACAGATATTTTTCCTTTTTTTTTTTTTTTTTTTTTTCCTTTTCTTTTATTAAAGGAAAAAGGAAAAAGAAAAAAGAAAAAGAAAAAAGAAAAAAATCTTTGCCAGCATTTTGGTACCAGGAAGTGTTTGTAGTAAAGATATGGCATCTGTCTCTTGAGAAATTAGGGCTGATCACAAAGGGGTGCCCAGTGCCTGCAGTTCCTGGAGATGGGGAACAGCTCCCTCCGGTCACCTGGGGCTTGCCTACTTCCCACTGAACTGTCAAATCAAAGGGGCTCCACAGACTGGAGCTGTCTGCAGGGCTGTGGGAGAGCCACTTGCCTGGGACCTCAGCTGTCTTCCACCTCTATGAAGCACGCCCCTCTCCCGGTCCCTAAGCCCAGTGTCTGCCCAGTGTCCTCCCCTGCAATGCAACAGCTAACCACCATGCCCACCCCCACCTGTGCCAAACACAGCCAGCTCCTAGCCACCATGGGGTCTCCCGATGTCCAATGTGGCACTTGGGAGGGGGGAGGCCACAGTTGAGTTTCTAAATGAATTATTCAAAGGGATTTCTTTGTTGCCTCTTAAGTGAGCATACCACTGCTTGGATAAAAAAAAAATAGGGGGAAGAAGATAGATGGGGAGAGAGGGGGGCAACAAAGGGACAGAGACAGAAGTGGGAAGGAAAAGGGGAAAGTGGGAGGGAGTGGGAGGAGTGAGGGGCATGCATGAAGGAAAAGCTCTACTATTCCTGTTGAAATTGTTCAGCTAACAAGAAGCAAGCTCTTCCCCGACCCCACCACTCTTCCCAGAACTCAGCTCTCACTGTAAAATAAAATCTGAAGACAGCAGTTCAAACTCCCACCAAAGTGCTTTCGTGGCCCAGTGTGGCCCCTTGGCTCACGTGTTTGAAATACCATCTCCTTGTTCCCTAGATGCTGGCATCTGGACGCTGGAGACTTCCTTCCTGAGGATGGGGTCCCGCTTGCTCGTCATCTCTGTGGCTTTGTAAGGTGTCCTCCCATGCACGGCAACACCCAGGTCAGAGTCCCCAGAATCATGAGGCAGATAAACTCCCATTTTTTGTAAATTCTCCAGTCTTGGGTATTTTTGTGGAAGCAACTGAAAATGACCCTCAGAGCCCTGTTTTCCTCCACGCAGCAACCTCTCATCCAAACATCATTTTGACCTTGAGCCAATTGCTCATCAGAGGGTGCTAGTTCAGAACACAGCACTGTCACCACAGGGGGACAGTTCAAAACGACAGTGTGGAGGGTAGGGCAGGGCACCCACAGTCACAAGGTCGCTGTGGATACAAACAGTGCACAATTCCACTGGCTGCGAGACTGGCTGCTTCCTCTAAGTTCCCTGACTGACTCCACTTCAGAGTGAAATCTAAACACTCTAAACACTAACAAGACACCTTGCTCTGGTCCCTTCCTCTCCTGTCTGGCAGCTCAGGCTTCCTCCAAGTGCAGCATCTGTGACTGCCAAGGATGGCCCCAGGATGTCCACCTGCGCTCATGAGGCCACACACCCCCTGGCTGCTGCTATTTGCAGCTCTACAAGTTGGGGCCCCGTTAAGCTGGACTTTACACTCCACACACCCCAAAACACAGTCGCTGGAAGTTCAGGTCATAGAAGAACCTGGAGTGAAAGCCCACGTGTACAGATGGAGAAATTGAGGTCCAGGGTAGTCGGAAAGAGTTTGAAACCAAACTCGGGTTCTATTGCCATCTGGCTGTGTGACTCCTGACTGGTCCTGGGCTTCTCTGGTCTTCCTCTCTCCTCTCATGTGCAGTGGTCTAGAGACAATGGTAGCCTTGGTCACTGAGGTGGCTAGCTTTGTGCCAACTTGATGCAAGGTGGGAAAAATAATCCTTTATTTTGTTCCTTTATTTATTTATTTATTTTTGTTTTTGAAACAGGGTTTCTCTGTGTAGCCTAGGCTGTCCTGGACTCACTTTGTAGCCCAGGCTGGCCTCGAACTCACAGAGATCCACCTGCCTCTGCCTCCCGAGTGCTGGCATTACAGGCGTGCGTCACCACACCCGGCTTAATATGCATCTTTATGTGACATGTATGTTCTATGTGCTATTTGCTAATAGATGTGTGCTATGGGGCATAGTCATCTATCCATAGGATGCTTGAGGACAGCGCTCTTTGGTTTGTGGCTGGATCTGTTTTCCACACACTGAGAACTGCCTCCACCCTCACTCCCACCATCCAGAATGGCTTTGCACCACATGAAGACCTCCCTGGCTAGGCCTGCTAGCTAGGGACATTCTCCTGGGCTAAGTCCAGGTAAGTCACCTCAGTTCAAGAAGGTCTGTGGTCAGGGCTGAGGGAGAGATGACAGATCGGGTCCAAGTTGCACTGGGGTGCCATGCTCCCTTCTCAGTGCTTCTGCCTTGTTTCCTGTCTCTCTGCTTTATTCATTGTCTGTCTGTCCGTCCGTCCGTCCATCCGTCCGGCCGGCCATCCGTCTGTCTGTCAGGGTCTTTCTGTGTAGCCCAGGCGGACTGAGACCCCCCTCCAGCCTTCCGTATCAGTGTCCTGAGTACTGTGAGGACAGGCGGGAGCTCCACGCCCTGCCGCACATGTTTTTATTATTAAACAGAGAAGTAGGTGTTGCTCCTGCCTGGGGAGGGCGAGCAAGAGATCACAGAGACCAGTTCTGACCAGCTGTGTGGCACCAGGCTGCCACTGTCTCATCTCTCTGTTCCTCATTCGTCTTTTCCAACAGTCGCCGCAGGTGACCAGTTGGGACAAATGATTAGCTTTTAATGCAAGACTCTGAGGATTGCTCTTCCGTTTTCAGCAGCTATAATATAACTCCCACCGCTGGGTCTAGGTCAGAGGCCAAGGCGTCTGCACGTCCCTGCTTACTGCCACTCACAGCAGCTGAGGCAAGTGTTCGTCACCGATGAAATGTGGTACACACGCACCATGGAATGCTATTCAGCCATGAAAAGGGATGGGCCTGGAGACCCGTGAACCCCGAGAATGCATGTGTGGGCCTTCCTTGCTCCATATTTATGTAAGAACCATGCTGGTGTAGGAGTGTGTTTTCTGTGATCCTAGATGCCCTCTACACACGGTATTTAGGAGAAAGATGCACAAGAAGAAAGTCTTATACCTCACACTCTACCACTGGAATGTTCTGGAAAACTACTTTTTTTTTTTTGTTTTTTTGTTTTTTGAGACAGGGTTTCTCTGTGTAGCCTTGGCTGTCCTAGACTCACCTTGTAGACCAGGCTGGCCTCGAACTCACATTGATCCGCCTGCCTCTGCCTCCCGAGTGCCGGGATTAAAGGTGTGTGCCACCACACCCGGCTGGAAAGCTACTTTTGAAGCAACTAGGGTAGTCTGTTCTTAACAAGCTGGTAATAGTTTCTGCCCTCCCCAGGGCTGTGACTCCTACTTATAAAGAAGTGAAGACATGTCGCACAAAAGAACATGTTTGTCCACAGCAACTTTACCCACAATTCCCAAGTGAGAAATAGACAGGCCATTACAAAAATAATTCCACCTGTGTGTATGTCTGCATAGTGCGTGCACACAGAGCCTCTGGAGGTTGGAAGAAGGCGTTGGGTCCCCTGACACTGCAGCCATGGACATGTGGTTCTGGGATAGATCCTGAGTCCTCTGGAGGAGCAAAGTTAATGCTCTTAGCCACTGCGGCGTTGCTCCGGCTCTAACAGGCCACTCCTAATAGGCAAATGGCTATGCAGGCCACAGGAGATTCACACAACAGAACGCCCTTCAGCCACAGAGAAGAGCGGGCCGAGGTTACACCCAGCACCTCAGGTGGAGCAAACCCACCTCAGTATGCTGCGTTTGAAAACGCCAGCCTCTGAGATTGTGCCATGCTGGGCTCGTTTGCGTAAATGCGGAAAGGTTCCAAACAGTGTGAAGAACAGGTCCCCAGAGGTCAGAGGTTGGTGCTGGGGTGGCTGTGTTTTCCTCACGTGGCAGCAGCTGGAGCCTGATGTGGATGGATTTCATGGTGCTATCCATCAAAACTGAGAACGTGGGGCGTTCCCTACACGTGACCTGCTCACGTCTGAGCCCGCAGCTTGTGAGGAAAGCCGGAGAGGGGACTCCAAAGAGCCACAAAGGTACATCTGTGGTGTCCGTCCATACTTGGCCACAGGCAGCCATCACCCACAGAGCAGGGCCTGAGAGCATCGAAGCGTGGATTGTCTAGGAAGCTATCGCATCGCCAGGTCAGAATCCAAGGCCGCCTGTGCTGACACCCCTCCCCTGCCCACAGCCACGTGGCCCCCAGCCTCCCTCGTGGCTCCTAGTGAAATGACCGAGCCACACCAGGATCCTCCCAGATCCCTGTGAGAGGAGATGCCAGGTGTGGTGGCGACGCCTTTAATCCCAGCCCTTGGGAAGCAGAGGCAGGCAGATCTCTGTGAGTTCAAGGCCAGCCTGGGCTACAGGACCAGGAAAGCCAAGGCTACACAGAGAAACCTTGTCTCAAAACAAACAAACAAACAAACAAACAAACAGAAAAATAAAATAGTCGACTCTGTAGCCGTCAGCTTCAGGAGCCGATGGATCTAGGGGCTCAACGCACAAACCTCTATCTCATCCCTGCTCGTGATGTCTCTGTGCTGGTTTCACTCCTGGGTAGGAACTTGCCTGGTGGTAACAGAGAGGATGCCGGGAGTGCTAAGCCTATACACACCCCATTGTTGCTTAGCACTGAAATGGGCGCAGCCCTTCCCCACACCCCTTTACCATTTAACACTGCCGTGGCTCACCTTTGTCCTACATTTCTCAGAAGTCTGGCGAGGCATGTCCAAAGGCTGGTCCTTCCATCACTGAGCCCACAGCGATGGATGTGACAGATTGTAAGGACAACCGGGGCCCTACGCAGGTCACATGTCACCCGTGGCTGTAAGCGAGACCTCTGTATTCCCCGGTGTCAGCCATACTGCTCATCGCTGTAACAAAACACCTGATGACCGAAGCAACTTAAGGGAGGAAGGGCTGACTCGGGCTGAGGTTGGAGGAGACGCAGCCAGTCACAGCAGGAAAGGTGAGAAGCAGACAGCTTCGTGGCAGGAGCCTGGGGCGCCAGCTTCTTAGCATCTCTGCAGATCAGGCTGTAGACAAGGACCAGGAAGATGGGCTGGGCTGCAAACCCCAAGGCCCCGCCCCCAGCACCCCACTTCCTCCAGGGAGGTTCCGCCCCCTGAGGATTCTCAACCTTCCACAACAGCGCCACCTGCTGGGCGCCAGGTGTTCAGACAGGAGCCTGTGGTCTAGTTCAAGTTCAAACTGCCGGGGTGTCACTGCATCGTCTTTTTCCCTTGTGGGCTCCCATCTCCACAGCAAGGTGACCAGGCTCCTCCACACTCAGTGTTTGCCTTCCAACAAACACATATATGCACACTTATGTGTGCGAGCACACACACACCACATGCACGTGCAATGCCTAATGGGGCTTTTTCCCCATCATAAAGGCATACGTGCACACATATGTATTTGCTGATCATTATTTTTCCTAAACACATCTCCACAATGAATTCATCCACGTTCGGAAAACAAATAGCACGAGGTCTGCATTGTTACAACCATAGTTGCTGTCAGGGTGCCTCCAAGAAGCTGTAATTTGACTTGCTGTGTTCTGGGGTGCTCCACATCCTGTGCTCCTCCTACCACGGACATGTTTATTTTTTCTTCCTGCAGGTCTTTCTATTCCTACAGCTGAGAAAGGTGGCTGAGTCAAAGCCACTGGAGGAAGGGAAGGAGGGGAGAGACTTTCCGTCCTTCCAACAAGCTTACCAGAAAGTTGGGTGTGGCAGCGCACACACGTCATCTCAGCCCTGGGTAGGCAGAGGCAGGAGGATTGTTGCCACAGGCTCAGAGCTAACCTCAGCTCTATAGCAATACCCTGCCTTAGAAACAAAGACGCAAAGAGAGATGCTGGCCTGAGCTAGGAGGCCCGAGGACACTGTGAAACAGGGCTGTCGGTGCTCACCAATCTACGGGTGTAGGTGTGAGTCATCAGTAGCTGGGACCCAGATAGGAAACCTGCGTCAAACCCGAGACAGTGTGTTCTCATTTGCATATTGCTTCCCGGGCAATGTGCAAACCCCACACTGTTAATATTTTGCAGCTCGGTATTATCCGCCTGGTAATGCTTGAATTGTCTTCACGGAGTGTTTAGAGCCAGGTGTGAACAGAGTGTCCCGAGAAGCCCGTCACTTCACAGCCTGGCTCTTCCTGATGTTTCTTCTGCAAGGCGACACCACTGAGGGCAATAAGGCCCACAAGCAGCCACAATCCAGTTCGAGCCAGTCCCTCCTGCCCTCCTCCCACCAGCTGATAGTCCAATACGGCCTCACAGACATACTGCTACGTTTGCAGGAACCTATAGCACATCAGCCTAGTTCTTTTCCTCTCTGGTTACACAGACAGTCACACCTGGTTCTCAAGGCAACCCTGGACACCCCGTTCTGCAGAGAATAAAGAGGGGCACCAAGGATGTGAAACGCAGACACTGCTGTTACCAACACTGACACACATCCAACCATGGCTCACTTCTGCGTATAGTCAGTCTCCATGCTGAGGAACACACACTATAGGTAAACACTTTTTGGATGTGTCTGAGTTGAGCCTATGCTCAGTTCTCTTTATTTAATCCCTAAACAAGGTAGCAAGGGAACTGTTTGCACAGGTCCCACACTGATACACAGTTGACCTCAGCCAGGAGGACCACGGCACAGAGAGTCAGGTCAACTCTGTGAGATCAGTATCCATCATTGTACTGAAGGGACTGGAGCAAAACCAACTCCATGGATAGCGAGGGGTGGTTTTGTTACAGCGGCACACCTGGCTGGTACACACGGCTCTGTGGGACAACACCAGGCTTAGGCACAGAGGAATGAGTCTTTCGCTGGCAGTAAATTGTCTGTTCTGTTTCCACAGCCCACACCTGGGCATGGTTGGAAGCCTGCTCTGAGCTTTGGAGAGGGCCTCCAGCATCATCAGGTGACCACGCTTTGAGGTGGACAGCTCTCCCGCATGTGGAGAGACCTTAGGGACAGGACAGAGCGCGAAGCCTGCAGCAGTTGGCGTCACCCGTAAAGCCAAATGGAGTGGTGGGGGAAGCGCTGCCATACCCACCCACCCAACCGGAACACAGTCCAAGCTGCCGCCTAGGAGCCTTCCCTCCTCCTAACTTCCCGGCTTCTTTCTTCCTGCTTGGAGCTGGCCTCTGAGCCTTAAGATGCTGTGATTTATGGCGTTTTATGCAAATATCAATTGAGCCCTGCACAGAGCAGAGAAGGAGGGAAGGAGGGTCTGGGCTGGCTGGTGTGGTCCTTCATCCAATCGGGGCAGTGGTGTGAGAGGAAAAGTTGAACGGGTGGTTAGCTGGCCTCTCAACTTCTTCCTTATCCCCAAATACCATGGGGCCATGACCGTGGCCCACAGACAAGATCCCCTCAGCAGGCAGCTCTCAGGACACAAAGGAAACACAAGGCAGTCAGGGGGGCGGGCAATCCATGCAGCACAAGCCGAGCAGAGGCCTGTAGTGGAAGTGCTCCTGGATCAGCTCCTGGGTCAGCCATCCATGCCTGAGCAGCTGCGCTCTGTGGCCCTTCTCTGTGAGTCAGAGAGGAAGAACACGGTCCTCGCCTTGAAGAACCACCGCGGCAATGCCTCCAGTCTAGTTAACTATGCCACAGAATGCAGTGAACTAGGCTCCGTTAACTTTGTTTCCAAAACACCTTCTAGAGATTTATGTTCATGACACTGCCCATATTTAAAAGAAGGGCTGCCCAGCAGGGCCTCTACTCAGGAAGCCAGCTCAGAAGAAGCCGGGTGCGTGAAGGAGATTGGAGTACGCAGGACACATTGCTCTACGGCCAGTCCCTTGCAGCAACAGCACCACCTGGAATGGCATTGTCCCTCATGCGGTTCCAGGATCAGTGTCCCAGCATCTGCCGGGCTCCCACTGTGCGTGGGAAAGACGGCTCCTGGACCTGACCCTGCGATGAGGCAAGGTCTGTGCAAGTGGCTGATTTCCCGCCCCTCCCCTCAGATCCCCTGGGGGCAGCCTGGAAACTGTAAATCCCGTCATCACTCTGGTCCTCAGTGTCCTCTGCTGACAACATCGGCTCCAGAAGCTCATCCCTCAGTTCTGTTTGTCCACCCTGTCAGCAGCTGGCCCCTCATGAGAGCTGAGCTCCTGTGTGGTGTCTGCTTCTCTGTCATGAGGATGGACCTTCGTACTGGTGCCCGGCATCCATCGTCAAGGTCGCTAGGAAACAGAGAGGACCAGAGAAATCCCTCTGGGGACAAGCCGGGAGCCGTGAAAACCCAGGAGAGGAAGCTGGGGAGACACAGCAAGCAAGAGCACTGCCTGTATATATGTAAGAACCTGAGTTCAAACCCTGAGAGCCCACGTGAAACCCAGCACTATGGGGGGGTGGGCAGAGACAGGACGGCTACTAGGGCTTGCTGCAGGCCTAGTTCCAGACTCAGTGAGAGGCCTCCCTCAAAGGCATTAGGCAGAGGACACCAATGTCCTCCTCCAGACTCTTCATGTGCAAGGGAGGTGCACGCGCGTGCGTGCGTGCGCGCGCACGCGCACACACACACACACACACACACACACACACACACATCCTATGCCGGTGCTTTTGTTGGCTAGTTAGTTTTGTTAGTGTGACACAAGCTAGTATTGTCTGGGTAGAAGGAATCGCAAGCGTCCATCCAACTGACCTGCAGGCAGGCTTGTAAAACGTCTTCTTCGTTAATGATCAGAGTCAGAGGTCCCAGCCCACCATAGGCAATGCTGCCTTGGGCAGGTGGTCCTGAGTTGTGTAAGAAAGCAGGCCGAGCAAGCCATGGCGAGCAAGCAGCATTCCTCCATGGCCTCTGCTTCCGCTTCCGCCGCCCCAGCTTTCTGCTTTGGCTTCCCTTCAGGATGGACTGGGAGCTGCAAGATGAAATCAGCCCTTTTCCTCCCCAAGTTGCTTCTGATCATGGTGTTTACCGCGGCATCAGAGGGCCAACGGAAACACGCCACGCACATGCTACACACAAGAAACCCAGACCAAAATGGCACTCAACACCGCAGTGTGGCCTGAGAGAGTGAGTGGGCAGCTGGGCTCTAGAGTAAACCTCTCTTTGATTCCTGTTCATGGTGCATTCGTTTCTGTTCCTGGTGCTATGGTGTACCCAACAGAAGCAACTTAAGGGAGTGAAGATTTACGCTTCTGATGTCCAGGCTCACCCGGAAGCCATGGACCAAGGTAACAAGTGGAGGATGCCATGGGGAACAGTATTCCCACCTTTTTCTTTGACTCTCCCGCTCTCCTGTGTGGACCTTCCTTTTCTTCCCTAGCTTCATTTATACCTCAGGGTCGGTGAACGAAATGTGGGCACAGGATCCCTCTGCCTACTTGGTCCAGCCCGGCAAGCCCTACAGGATCTGGCACAGGCAGGCTCACCCCAGGGGTTCCTCACACAGGGAACCTGTGAAGATGGCCACGGGAAAGACCCCATCAGGACTGACTGCCAGGTTTGCCAGGGTCTTGGGTTTGCCCACAGACTCCCTCCTCTGTCGCCTACAGTTTTCAGAGTACGGCTTCTGCGGTCCTGGTGGGGGCCCCCAAAAGCTCGTAAGTGAGGTGGGCTTTGAGCTAAGCTTGCCGTTGCTACACTCCCTCTGTGAGGCAGAATGTTTATGCTGTGACTCCAGGGAGGACAACGGACCGTCCTAGGCCTAAAAGTAGAGGAGACTTGTGTGCAGGAGGGCAGGGAGGAGACTCCTGTAAGAGGAAGGCGTTTTCGAAGGCCACTGGCTCACGTATCTGGTCCCTTATTTCCCCCAGGTACCTAGGTTGTTTTTTTCTTGTTTTGTGTTTGTTTTTGTTTTGGTTGCTTGTTTTGTTTTGTTTTTTGTTTTTTGGTGTGTTGTGGTGCAAGCCATGGAACCCAGAGACCCACACACGATCACCTCAGTGCACCCAATGGTGTTTTAGATCTAGCAAGGGTGCAGAATTCCTGCAGATGACTCCCACCTGGAACCCTGAGCTGGCCGCAGTCAAGGAAATGTGTTTGTAGGAATGATGTTTTCCTGAGCACAGGGTGACTATGGGAATAGAGCGATGCTTCCCCCTGGCTTGCAAGGGTTGCAAGAAAGGGGAACTGTAGCAAGGACAGGTTTGGGGCCAGAGCTGCGGGTTAATGGCTGTCTGCCCCTCTACGCATGCCTACACCAGCTTGATTATTCTGACCTTGTTTGAATTACTGGGCTGCATTCAACACCCTCTAACCTCAGGACCTTTGCACACTCTAGACCCACTGCCTGGGGAAACGCAGACCTTTATTAAAACATTACGCCCACTCGTCCTCCAAACTCAAGAACCCACTTCTACACAGTTCGCTCCTTGACTTCTGACTATGTGCACACTTTCCGTCACCATAATGCTTGCCCTGGCTTCCTGGCACTCCCGGTAGCCTATCAAGCTATCATAGCTGTCAGTGTAATGGCCAGGCCTGCACCTGCTCACATCTGCCGCCTTGCTCTTAGACCAAGCCTGGGGTGGCTAGTGCAACTGTTTGCTTCCTAGCAGGATAAAGGAAGGATGGAAACAGCAGATTCTGAAAACGCCTTTACTCTGCTGTAGGTTTCTTTGCTGGGGTCCTAAACAGAGCTCATAGCAACAGCATTTGCTGAGCCCCCAAAGAACCTGGCCTGGCAAAAACCAGCAGCCCCAGCAGCAGCCAGCCAGCCATGTGGGTGTCGAGAGCACTGTGCCCATCTCACAGATGGGCAAAGAGACGGCCCGAGGGTCTCGACTGCTTATGGATTGACAGGCTTTTTGTTCTTCAGCTTGCAGAGTTGATCCTGGGCTTGGAAGGCTCCGCCACTCCCATAGCCCTGAGCGGTGTTCCATGGGCATTGGCGCATGGGTGCATGGCGTTCAGTGAATACAGCAGCAGCGCCCTGGCCTTGTAACGTTCTGAGGACTCTCTGGCTGCCAGCCGTATGTCCAAATCCTGGGGTGTAACATCTATGATTCACCCGCCCCCCAGAGGTTCTAAGACAAAGCATATGGGCTTGGTCCACTCTGCAGGAGCTCACTCGGGGAGAGGCTGACTGGTTTCACTGGCTCTGGGTTGAGCGGCTGACAGCATTCTCCATGGCATGGCCCCCCTGCCAACCCTGCCGTAAATACTAGTAAATCCAGCCACTTGTGTGTCTGATTTCCCTGTGTGTCACCCCCTAAATCTCTCTAAGTAGCAAGACTAGTCCATACCTGCCCTCTCTAGGGACATGAGCGCCCTCTCAGAGGACAATGGTGCCAGAGACCCCCAGCTTGCCGATGGGGACTTCTGTTTTTTCCCATCTCACATGTAGCAGCCTCTTTGCTGCCTGCTCCAGCTGCCTCAGACACAAACTGAGACTCCAGAGCACCCGGAAAGGCTCCAGAGAGCCCCTCCCTAAACCAGGCTGGATGGCTCCAGTCAGTGCTCCAAGAAAGCTTATGTCTCAGCTTCAAACACTGACTTGTGTGCCGAATGCTGACAGCGCCACTCATGACCTCTTGCTGCTGCAAGCAGTGAGTGCTTACTGTATACTGTGCACTTGGCATATCATTACATCTTGGAAATGGACTTTCAGATGGAAAAGCTTGAGGTTTTTTGTTTTTTTAACTTCCATTGTGAGGGGTTTTGGTTTTTTTGTTTGTTTGTTTACTTCCATTGTAGATAAGTCACAGCTGAGGCTTGAGGAAGGTTAGGAGGCTGGTGCAGATCAGACGGTAGAAGCTGGTGTTCACTTCAGGTCCCAGAGGTGCAGTGTGACACACGTCAAACACCCCGAACCATGCCTCCCATTGCTGCTTGCCGTTGTTTCTGTCCTGTGATTGCTGATACACTAGACAGCCTACTATGTGCCAGATGGCTCTCCCATCCCACTGATCATCGTAACTCTCACAGGACGAATGAACCCCGAATTCATTGTTCTGTAGAGAGCGACTAGGATCCCATGGTCCTCCCTGCATCAGCAGGAGGGCCCCATCCCCAGCAGCCCGAGTCCCCACATGCCAAACACATCCTGGCGTGATGGTGCCCTGCACTGCTATCACAGGACTGCCAGCATTCTGCTCCTGAGTGAGCCCCCATAGTGCATGCCTCCCCAAATCTGGGCTATAAATTTGTCCCTTGTTCTAGTCCCTAAGGCAACAGGACTGTCCTAACCAATGACTGGGTGCCAGCCAGCCCAGTCACATGACACCCCCCTCACCCCGGCTGTGACTCTAGGGAGGCTGGGAACTAGGTGGGGAGGGAGGGTCTGGCTGTCCCAGGTAGGCAGTTCCCAGGTGTGGCCCCCTGCCCCTTCTGAGCTGAGGTAGTGTCCTCAGTCCCTGGGGTCTATGATGTCATTCAGGGGCCATGAGCTTTACTCCACCCAGTAGGACCCTCAGCACCTCTGCATTGTCTCCTCCTTGCTGTGGAGTCATGTGACTGACAGGAGAAGGCGGAGCCTCGTGATAGCCACAAGCCAGGCTCAGCTGTAACTGCATCCCGGTGCAGAGCTGGGCACAGAGCACAACTCAGTGAGTGTCTCCTAGGGTGTGAGGGGCGCCTGAGTTCACTATGTTTTAGGATCGATTTGTTTTTTACTGTATGTGTGTGTTGAGTGTTTTGCACACATGTGCGCTTGGTGTGGAGGAGGCCACAAGGGGGCGCCAGATCTCCTGCGACTGGGGTTAGGACTAGTTGTGAGACACCAGGTGGATGCTGAGAACTCAACCGGAGCCATCTCTCCAGCCCTGGGAGGGGGGTGTCTGGGTCTTGCACACCATTTTGCCTGCTGTGGCCTAATGCTTGGTCCCTGAGGGACCATTTCTTACCCAGGGGCCAGAATCATGTTCACACTCTGTCACACCTGACCTACCACACACACACGCGCGCGCGTGCGCACACACACACACACACACACGTGTGTATGTATGTGTATATATATGCATATACACCCATGTATATACACATATACATATGCACACATACACGCACATACATACATACATACACATAGCACCTTACTCACAGTCTCCACCCAGGGAGCAGAGGACCAATGCATCTCCATTCCAGACCTGGGCTCACAGTGTGTCCTCAGCCCCCACAGACATTCCAGGAAACAAAACAAAACAAAACGACAGCCACGTGGCTGTACTGCACAGGGCCCTTCACAGCGCCTCCTGTCATAAGAGTTCCGCTCAAGAACCTGCTGAGATCATTTTGTTCAACACCTTCATGCCGAGAACATAAATATCAAGAAAGGGAGCCTAGCAGGGCGAGGGAGGAGGCCCAGAGCGATCCCTTTCAAAAAGCCGTAGTCCCTTGGTCGCAAGTGTTCATCTCATAGGGATCTTAGCCAAGTGCGTCCTTCTCGCCTCTGCTGAGCAGTTTGGCCACTTTCTTTGTCCTGCCTGCTGGAAGCATTGGTTCTTACGTGTCTCAGGGCCCCACTCTCTCCCTTTCATATTCCTTTGGAATAGGATAACATTAGTGTCTCAGAGCAAACAGGGACCTTCTAGCACACACTCTCACCCCACAGCTGGGAGGGCAAGGTCTTCTGCATAGTAATCATCTCCTTGGAGGCCATGACGCAGCCTGTCCCCACCTAAGCACCTCCTTCACTGGGTGTGGCTGGGAGTCAGGGACCCTAGCCTTCTGACCAGGGCTAAGCCATAGCCACAAGCTCAGTCCTCGTCCCTTCAGACTGCTCTGGGTACCGTGAGCTGTTGCTTGCCCATGGCGTGGTTGAAGCTTGCTCGGCCAATGCGATGGGGGTGCTCACAGAACCCTGTGCATCCTCACACACTTGGCATCACTGAAAGCTGCCTGGGGCCCTCCTGGCCAGCATGAAGAATTTCCCTGTTGATCAATCCGAGTCAGTGTTCCACCCCTGTAGGGGATGACAAGGAAGAGCCAGACTTCACACAGCCAGGATCGAACTTGGCTTGCGCCTAACTCACTCTCACCACTTCGGCCCCCAGGTATCGCCTCTTTAATCTCTGCCCTGTGAGGAAGCCTGTGTGTGCCCAGCACTCACAAAGCCACGTGGGAGCTGACAGGAAAAGCCAGGGAAGCTGCTGGAGAGAATGGGGTTCACGCCCCTTGTATGCTCTCTTACGAGGACTCAGGGGACAGACAGGCCCTGAGGAAGAAAGAGGTCACTCCAGGGGAATGCTCCCTAAATAGAAGGAAGCCAACAGGGCCTCAACCCAGGGCTCTGGCAGGAGCCTCACCCCCACCCCATCCTCTTGGTCTGTCCTCCTGGGCCCCTTGAGACAAGGGTGAGACTGGGAGGCCAGCTACTGAACGTAGACCCTAAAGTCACCTGTTCGGCTTTATTAATCTCCTAAAATATACTCCGCAGCTGCCACTGAGCCCAAAGGGCTTATGTTTCCCCCTTAGAACTGCTAAAGTGACAGTGTTGATGAGGACGGACCGAGGCGAATCTGCTGGTGGCACACAAGGCGATGTGGTAATTGCTATGGAAACGACTCATTATAATTCAATAAAAAGGGAGAGAAAAAAAGAGTTAAGTTCTTTGTGGTGCCTGGGACTGTCTTCATGTCCCGCACATGCGTCTTCACGTCCCGCACACGCGTCTTCATGTCCCACACACACATTAGCATGAAACCCTGCCACACAAAGGGGTCTGGAAGGTTCAGCGGAGATGGAGCTAGAAGAAAGGGAACTCACTTTGCAAGAGCGCTCCCCCTGCCGCACCCCGCCCCCCCCACCCGCCACCCTGTCTTCTTCAGAAAACAAAAAGGAAAACTCAGCAAAATATTTGAGGTTTCTGTGCAAAGTGGTGAGCAGTTGGCGGACGCGAACACAGCTCACGGGGTGAGGATTCCGTCCAGCCTGTTGAAGGACCTGAGGCCTGATGGAAAGGGTCACCTGCTTGGGGGTGGGAAGAGAGATGAGACTTGCCATGAAGTCCTGTGATTGACGGCTTGAGTATGGGTACCTGGGACTCACTTTGGGGACAAGTCCTGGGGACATGCTGGGTGATGCTGGGGCAAGGCCACCACCCTCCCTGAAGCTCCTGCTACAGAAAACACTAGCCAGCAGTCGGCTGAGAGGAAAGCCACCAGACCCTTTCTGTGGCATGCTTGTGGAGTGTTCCATGCTGGGTGTGGAACTGATGCAGGGGACCAGGTTGGGGGACCAGGTTGGGGGACCAGGTTGGGAATCAAGTGGACCAAGCTCTGGGTTGGTCTCTCATGGGAGCTGAGTCTTTTTAGCAGTGTGGGTTAGTGCGTGGCTTCTCTAGGCCTCCTTTCCACATCCCTCTCCCTTTGCCTCGGACTCTGGGAATATGCATTTCTGCAGTGCATGCTGGGACAATGCTAGCCTCTCCCCATAGGGAGGCACCACAGGGAGCCTCAAGATGGCCCAGAAGAGGGCAGCTGTGCCCCCCTCAGTCTCTTTACGCAGACAGCCAGAGCCATGGTAGCTTCTCCTCAGTGATGCCTCTGAGGATTCATGTCTCTTCAGAGACTGCATGGAGCTCCTCAGAGCACTGGGCACCCACAGAGCACTGGGTACCCACAAAGCACTGGGCACCCACAGAGCACTGGGCACCCATGAGCACTGGGCACCCATAGAGCACTGGGCACCCATAGAGCACTGGGCACCCATAGAGCACTGGGCACCCATAGAGCACTGGGCACCCATAGAGCACTGGGCACCCATAGAGCACTGGGCACCCATAGAGCACTGGGCACCCATAGAGCACTGGGCACTGGCACCCATAGAGCACTGGGCACCCATAGAGCACTGGGCACCCACAGAGCACTGGGCACCCATAGAGCACTGGGCACCCACAGAGCACTGGGCACCCACAGAGCACTGGGCACCCATAGAGCACTGGGCACCCATAGAGCACTGGGCACCCATAGAGCACTGGGCACCCATAGAGCACTGGGCACCCACAGAGCACTGGGCACCCATAGAGCACTGGGCACCCACAGAGCACTGGGCACCCACAGAGCACTGGGCACCCATAGAGCACTGGGCACCCATAGAGCACTGGGCACCCATAGAGCACTGGGCACCCACAGAGCACTGGGCACCCATAGAGCACTGGGCACCCATAGAGCACTGGGCACCCACAGAGCACTGGGCACCCACAGAGCACTGGGCACCCATAGAGCACTGGGCACCCATAGAGCACTGGGCACCCATAGAGCACTGGGCACCCACAGAGCACTGGGCACCCATGAGCCCTGGGCGCCCACAGAGCACTGGGCACCCATAGAGCACTGGGCACCCACAGAGCACTGGGCACCCACAAAGCACTGGGCACCCACAGAGCACTGGGCACCCACAGAGCACTGGGCACCCACAGAGCACTGGGCACCCATAGAGCACTGGGCACCCACAGAGCACTGGGCACCCACAAAGCACTGGGCACCCACAGAGCACTGGGCACCCATGAGCACTGGGCACCCATGAGCCCTGGGCGCCCACAGAGCACTGGGCACCCACAGAGCACTGGGCACCCACAAAGCACTGGGCACCCACAGAGCACTGGGCACCCATGAGCACTGGGCACCCATAGAGCACTGGGCACCCATAGAGCACTGGGCACCCACAGAGCACTGGGCACCCATAGAGCACTGGGCACCCATAGAGCACTGGGCACCCACAGAGCACTGGGCACCCACAGAGCACTGGGCACCCACAGAGCACTGGGCACCCATAGAGCACTGGGCACCCATAGAGCACTGGGCACCCACAGAGCACTGGGCACCCACAGAGCACTGGGCACCCATAGAGCACTGGGCACCCATGAGCCCTGGGCGCCCACAGAGCACTGGGCACCCATAGAGCACTGGGCACCATAGAGCACTGGGCACCCATAGAGCACTGGGCACCCATAGAGCACTGGGCACCCATAGAGCACTGGGCACCCACAGAGCACTGGGCACCCATGAGCCCTGGGCGCCCACAGAGCACTGGGCACCCACAGAGCACTGGGCACCCATAGAGCACTGGGCACCCACAGAGCACTGGGCACCCATAGAGCACTGGGCACCCATAGAGCACTGGGCACCCATAGAGCACTGGGCACCCATGAGCCCTGGGCGCCCACAGAGCACTGGGCACCCACAGAGCACTGGGCACCCATAGAGCACTGGGCACCCACAGAGCACTGGGCACCCACAGAGCACTGGGCACCCACAGAGCACTGGGCACCCATAGAGCACTGGGCACCCACAGAGCACTGGGCACCCACAGAGCACTGGGCACCCATGAGCACTGGGCACCCATAGAGCACTGGGCACCCATAGAGCACTGGGCACCCACAGAGCACTGGGCACCCACAGAGCACTGGGCACCCATAGAGCACTGGGCACCCATAGAGCACTGGACACCCATAGAGCACTGGGCACCCACAGAGCACTGGGCACCCATGAGCCCTGGGCGCCCACAGAGCACTGGGCACCCACAGAGCACTGGGCACCCATAGAGCACTGGGCACCCACAGAGCACTGGGCACCCATAGAGCACTGGGCACCCATAGAGCACTGGGCACCCATAGAGCACTGGGCACCCATGAGCCCTGGGCGCCCACAGAGCACTGGGCACCCACAGAGCACTGGGCACCCATAGAGCACTGGGCACCCACAGAGCACTGGGCACCCACAGAGCACTGGGCACCCATAGAGCACTGGGCACCCACAGAGCACTGGGCACCCACAGAGCACTGGGCACCCATGAGCACTGGGCACCCATAGAGCACTGGGCACCCATAGAGCACTGGGCACCCACAGAGCACTGGGCACCCACAGAGCACTGGGCACCCATAGAGCACTGGACACCCATAGAGCACTGGGCACCCATAGAGCACTGGGCACCCATAGAGCACTGGGCACTCATAGAGCACTGGGCACCCATAGAGCACTGGGCACCCACAGAGCACTGGGCACTCATAGAGCACTGGGCACCCATAGAGCACTGGGCACCCACAGAGCACTGGGCACCCACAGAGCACTGGGCACCCACAGAGCACTGAGCACCCACAGAGCACTGGGCACCCACAGAGCACTGGGCACCCACAGAGCACTGGGCACCCATAGAGCACTGGGCACCCATAGAGCACTGGGCACCCATAGAGCACTGGGCACCCACCGAGCACTGGGCACCCACAGAGCACTGGGCACCCACAGAGCACTGGGCACCCATAGAGCACTGGGCACCCACAGAGCATTGGGCACCCATAGAGCACTGGGCACCCATAGAGCACTGGGCACCCATAGAGCACTGGGCACCCATAGAGCACTGGGCACCCACAGAGCACTGGGCACCCACAGAGCACTGGGCACCCACAGAGCACTGGGCACCCATAGAGCACTGGGCACCCACAGAGCACTGGGCACCCACAGAGCACTGGGCACCCATAGAGCACTGGGCACCCATAGAGCACTGGGCACCCACAGAGCACTGGGCACCCATAGAGCACTGGGCACCCACAGAGCACTGGGCACCCATAGAGCACTGGGCACCCATAGAGCACTGGGCACCCATAGAGCACTGGGCACCCATAGAGCACTGGGCACCCATAGAGCACTGGGCACCCATAGAGCACTGGGCACCCATAGAGCACTGGACACCCATAGAGCACTGGGCACCCATAGAGCACTGGGCACCCATAGAGCACTGGGCACCCATAGAGCACTGGGCACCCATAGAGCACTGGGCATCCATAGAGCACTGGGCACCCATAGAGCACTGGGCACCCATAGAGCACTGGACACCCATAGAGCACTGGGCACCCATAGAGCACTGGACACCCATAGAGCACTGGGCACTCATGAGAACTGGGCACCCATGAGCCCTGGGCACCCATAGAGCACTGGGCACCCATAGAGTACTGGGCACTCATAGAGCACTGGGCACCCATAAAGCACTGGGCATCCATAGAGCACTGGGCACTCATAGAATCAGTCTTTTGTTTAATTCTTTTAATCCTATTTTATATCCTCTCACCAAAACTTTGCAGTTTTGGGCTCTGCACTCTGTGTCTTAGTCTATCTTCTGTTCCTGGGTTGAGACACTGAATGGCTCGTGTGTTTGAATGCTTGCTACCCAGTTGGTGGACTATTTAGTGGTTCTCAACCTGTTGGTCACTGCCCCTGTGGGCATCAAATGATTCTTTCACAGGGAAGCATTGAAAAACACAGACATTTACGTTATGATTCACAACAGTAGCAAAATTACAGTTGTGAAGTAGCAACAAGAATAGTCTTATGGTTGACGCGTCACCACAGCATGTGGAGCTGTCTTAAAGGGGTACACAGCATCAGGAAGGTTGAGAGTCACTGACATAGAGGATTAGGAGGCATTGTCTCTAGTTGAAGTGGGTGAATCATTGGGGGTAACCAAACCCCATAACAGGTGCCTCTCTCTCTCTCTCTCTCTCTCTCTCTCTCTCTCTCTCTCTCTCTCTCTCCTGCTGCTGCTGCTGCTGTTCTAGCACCATGTCTGCCATGCCTGCTGCCTTCCTCCCCACAATGAAAGTCATAGATTCACCCTCTGACATATAAGCTGTGTTGGTCATGATGTTTTGTTACAGCAATAGAACAGTAACTAGGAGCAAGGCATGGTGGCACATGCCTTTAATCTCAGCACTCGGGAGGTAGAGGCAGGCAGATCGCTGTGAGTTTGAGAGCAGCCTGGTCTACAAAGTGAGTCCAGGACAGCCAAGGCTACACAGAGAAACCCTGTCTTGAAAAAACAAAACAAAACAAGTAACTAAGACAGACACCATGATCAACTTATAAGAGAAAATGTCTAACAGAGACAGAAAGGGAAAGAGAGAGAGAGAGAGAGAGAGAGAGAGAGAGAGAGAGAGAGAGAGAGAGAGAGACAGAGAGACAGAGAGACAGAGAGACAGAGAGACAGAGAGACAGAGAGACAGAGAGACAGAGAGACAGAAAGAACTGAGCCTGACCTGGGATTTAGAAAGCTCAAAGTCCACCCCTAGTGACTCATCTCCTCAAAAAAAGCCACATCTAATCCTTCCCAAACAGTTCAACCAACTGAGAATCAAGCACTTGAATATATGAGCCCACGAGAACCAGTCTCAAACACCACAGAAGTGTTTCCTTGGCTTACAGGTTACAGTTCATCACTGAAAGAAGCTAAGGCAGGCACTCAAGGCAGGTGCTCAAGACAGGTGCTCAAGGCAGGCAATCAAGGCAGGTGCTCAAGGCAGGCAATCAAGGCAGGCAATCAAGGCAGGCAATCAAGGCAGGTGCTCAAGGCAGGCACTCAAGACAGGTGCTCAAGGTAGGCACTCAAGGCAGGCAATCAAGGCAGGTGCTCAAGACAAGTGCTCAAGACAGGCACTCAAGGCAGGCATTCACGGTAGGCACTCAAGACAGGCACTCAAGACAGGTGCTCAAGACAGGCACTCAAGGGAGGCACTCAAGGCAGACACTCAAGGCAGGCACTCAAGACAGGTGCTCAAGACAGGTGCTCAAGGCAAGCGCCGAAGCAGAGGCAATCAAGGAGTACTGCTCTTCACCTTGGTTAGAAAATCTTATTGCTGCAGTGGGCAGTAATCAGTGCAGACCAGTACCTGATCAAATATTGAGATTAAGAGACAGTTGAGTGCTCTGTCCTAGCTGGGACACCTGTATCAACCCTTCAAGGCTCAGAGGACATTATCAAAGATGGCATAGAAGAACCAAAGGTCCTGGAGGATCACTGGGAAATGGCGACTTCTCGGCATGTGATTCAGCACCCTTCAGTTATAGGAAAGACATGTTAGCCCCATTGCTGTCACTGTAACAAGATACCCAAGATAATCAACTTATAAAGACTGAAGGTTTTATATCAGTTCACCATTCTGGAAGCTCCTCCCAAGGTTGGCCTCCTCCTTTGTTCTTGCCTGTGGTGGGAAGCTCACCACAGCAGCAACATTAGCGCAGGGAAGGAAGAGAGAAAGCAGTGGCTCTCGTTAGTCCACGAGGACCACATCCCCAAAGACTCTAAGACCTCCCTCTCACAAGGTTCCACCTCTTCAAAGTCCCACCATTTCCTAGTCACACCACCCCAGGGACTAAGCCTGTAACATGAAGGTTTCTAGGGACATTCAAAATCTTACCAACAGCCATATCCAAGCAAAGGATCGCCTAGCCCCCAGGTTACCAGCAGCTAGGTTGAAGTCCTTTGTTTTGGCCTCATTTTCAGTGCTGCCTGTGATGTCTTTCCTGGTGTCAGCGTCTCTGGTTTTATTTGTAGAGATAGTACCTGATCTTGGACAGCTTTGTCAAAATCTGGCACCAAGCAGGGGAACCACGGGAGCATGGTGCATCTGATGGGATGCGTCCTTGTCCCCAGTGTGTCATGTACGGAGCTGTCCCCAGTGTGTGAGGACAACACACAGTTCCCTCTCCTTCCCGCCACTTCTTCGTCCCTGGCTGTGAGAGCTTGTGTATAGACCCGGTGTCCCCCAAGAGCTCCTGTGCTCATGTTTGGTACCCTCAAACCTAATACACAACCTCAGTGTGTAAGAGCTCGGCCTGTAGAAGAGAGTTAGATTACACAAGGTTATCAGGGAGGTGGCCAGGAGACTCTTTAGGAAGCCACACACTCACAGGCACACCTTATCCTATCATGTGATGCTCTGGTGGCCCCAGGAAGCTGCCAGCAAGAAGGGTATTACAGGTTGTGGCCCTTGAGCCTCCAGAGTTGTGAACTCAATAATCTCCTCTTCTTTTTATAGTGACCCAGCCTTGGGTACTTGACTGTAGCAACGTAAAATGGACTGATAGCACTAGATGGGTGTGCTGTGTTCTACCTTTCAGATGTAAATACCATGGGCAGATTCTCCTGTAAGTGAGGGTGGCTGAGTATGCCTGCCTTGGCTGGCACCTGGCTGCCTGGACAGTTCCAGGACTCATGCCTGTCACTAAACATTCCCACTGCACCTGAATCCATTCTGGTTTGTTCTGTTGCCCCAGATCACTCTGCCCTGTGCCTTGCTTGTGGTCTGAGTGGCTCAAAACACTCCCTCTGTTGTTCTTCAGCTCCCGCTAAGGGGTGCATGCGGTGACCCCGTGGGCTGCCACAATTCTCCTACAGTGAGTGTCTCAGCCATGATGTTTGCAGATGGGTTTATTCAAAGTGAGGCACACAACCCACATCTTGATTTGCTCATATTGATTTCATTAGGAAAACACAGGACCAGTCATGGCAGCTTAAATGGTCCAGGGAAAATCCTGGCTTTCTGGGTATCGTGCCCATGAGCCAGGCTTCTTAGTGCTAAGTTACTGTCTTTACGGAGCGGAAAGGCTACACTTTGGCCCTCTGTGTCATATATTACAGGTTCTCCCAGGAAGCAGGTACTTCATTCAGTTGAGGATATTTTCACCTTTGTAACTAAATGTTGGAATTTATTTAATTATTTTGGTTTCCTGAGACATAGTCTCAGGCTGGCTTTGAACTCTCTATGTAGTACAGGCTGCCCTTAAACTCCTGCCTATGTCTCCTAAGGGCTGGTATTATGGCCATGTGCTGTTGCGCCTGACTAAATGTTTGAATTTTACAGGTAAAAGATGCTAGAATTTGAAGGCCACAGGGCCATTTATATTACAAAATCCTGAGATTTCATTTTTAAAGTTGACATCCTATAGACACAGCTCCTGACAGCTATAGCAGTTGAGGGTAACTGAAGCTAGCAGCCTCAAGGCCTCAAGTTCACAACAGGGGCTCTACAGTTTCCCCAACTTAAGTGTCTCTGTCTACTGTGGCCCTGCCCGCAGCAGGGACGAAACACACAAAACCACGAAGAGGATATGTTTCAGCTCTCTAGGCAGGCTAATCCCACCCTACTCAGGAACAAGGAAGCCCTCTCCTGAGCCATTGGAGAGTGGCTGAGAAGAGATGGACCTGTGTGGTACCTCCATGAGAAGGCCAGGCATTGGGATAGAGCGTGGTGGAGCCCAGGGCAGAAGGAAGATGGCCCAGCTTCAGCTCATCTCTCCCAGGTCATCAACGAGAGGCCAGAGACCAGTGCTTTCCTGTGGGATGTGAAAGCATCCACTGCAATTTCGCTGTGCTGGTTGAGTGTTGAGAACTTGACACAGACCTAGGCAGAGCTGAGAAGAAGACCACAATTGAGAAAATGCTTCCAGAAGATTGGTCTGTGGTCAAGCTTGGGGGACTTTGTGTGTGCGTCTGTGATTGATAGGGTCCACCACTGTGGGTGATGTCATCCCTGGGTGATGTCATCCCTGGGTGATGTCATCCCTGGGCAAGTGGTCCTGGGGTCAATGAGAAAAGTAGGCTGAGAAAACAACGGGGGAACAAGCCAGTAAGCAGTGCCCCTACTTCAGTTCCTGCCTCCAGGTTCCTACTTGGAGTTCCTGCCCTGAGAGACTTTAGTGACGCACTGTGGCGTTATGCTTTGTCACAGCAGTAGAAACCCTACAGCAACTGTCAGGTGACTCCCGTTTCCAGCGTGTTGTGAACATGAACGTGTGGCATGCGATGGGAAGGTGGTTGAGCTCCACAAACTCAGTCATGGGGACAAACAAGGGCTGAGGCATCGCCGGGCTGCATAAATAATCACAGTTGTTATTTGTCAACTGAACATTACATGAAGGGCTAGAGAGACAGCTCAGTGGTGAAGAGCACTCACTGCCCTTCCTAAAGACCAGGGCTCAGTTCCCAGCCTCTGTTAGGTTGCTCAGAGCTGCCCGTGACTCTGGCTCCAGGGCATCCGAAGCATCTAGCCTCTCCAGGCATCTGTGTGCATACTCATGTGCAGACGCACACACACACACACACACACACACACACACACACACACACCCCTACACAATTAAGAAATAAATCTTAAAACATTAAAAATATGTGGCTCTGGGCACACATGCCCTTCCTGTGGCCACCAGCACTGAAGGACCAGAGATCTTCTTGCTCAGGGGAGACAGGAAGGACTCACAGATATACTCCCTGCTCCTGGCTGTGCAACTTTGTGACACTTTTCTGGCTTGAGGGGCTTCTAACTTGCAGAGCCTTTGGTGAGTGTGAGTCAGCCCATGTAGCGCACCTGGCAGCTGTTTTCTGTTGCCTCTTTTTATTTTTCCGGCATAGCTTCGTCTGGCTGACCTAGTGGCTGGGGCACAGCTGTGGGCCCATTTCGCAGATATGAACACTAAGACACACACGGCTTTCCAAACTTGGTCGCTGGTCCCCTGCCTCCTCCTAGTCATCCAGCCAGGAAACCTGCCACCGTGCCAGCTGTCCCCTGGTCTCACTCCAGACACAAGATGACAATAAAGCCCCTTTTTTAACTTTAATTTTTTTTAAAGAAAGACAGCAAAAAAAAAGCCGAGGAAGGGAGGATTTCTCTCATCGCGTGCTCCTCTCTGGCTGTCTTCCCAGAATCTAGGCTCCTGGCAGGGACAGGAGTGGGTACTGAGTACAGGAAGCTGGGGGCCAGAGCTGGCCGCTTGGGTGCGCTGGCTACTCAGCACCCAGCACTTCAGCCGAACCGTGGGTTCTGATCCAAAGTGAGAAGTTGGAGGTCTTGTCTTGATTTCCACTCGTATGGCTAGGCGCTGGGCTATGAGGCAGCATGTGGCTGCCTGGGACCCTCCCTGGCTCACCGGAGGAGCATAAAGAGGGTTAAAAGACACGGTGCTTCTCCCACGTCCTGGGGAGATAAAACCAGCACTGGGAGACCCAGGACAATTTTTATATAGGATTAGAAAACAAAAATCAATATTTAATTATCTGTAAGCTTTTTGCGACACTGAATCTTTAGAGGTCTAACAGGGAGTAGGTCTGCCAGAGCAGAAGTAAGCCATTAAGGACACGCACGGGCTACGCGGGGCCGGCCGTAAATAGAGTGCATTATCGCTCCTCGCAGGGCCGTGGCGTTATTTATCTTTACAATCTCTATTTACCTCTATTTATAGCAGATTTCCCCCCATATATTCCGAGGCCAGGTTAACTTTAACGGAGTTCATGGGGGGAAAAAAGGTACTTAAAACTTTGGAGCGTGCTCGAGTGGACAGATGGCGAGTTTTTCCAAAGCTCTGGGCCTAGAAGGCGATCTCAGGGGTGTTGATGTCTTTTCTTTCTCTCGTTGCCTACAAGCCTCCAGGGAAGCTGTCTGGAGGCCTGGAGCCCTTCCTCCCAAAATGGGAGGTCTGGTCATGCTGTATACAAACAGGTCCGAAGGATCGCAGGGTGTGGGGATTTTGAGTTGCTGAGGAAGGGAAGTGACAAAGTAAAACCTTTCTTCTGTTTGCGGGGGAAGCTCTACTCCATACTCCAGTGCAGACCTGCCTCTCACCTCCTCCAATCAGGGACAGACTCTGGGCCACCAAGGCCCTCACCCATGAGCACAGTGTGTGTGTGTGTGTGTGTGTGTATGTGTGTGTGTGTGTGTGTGTGTTTGTACTAAATGCAGAGCTGTGATTACTCACAAGACTCAAGTGCTGTTGTAGCTAAAACACAGGCAAACTGAGCAGAGTGTTACAGTGTGCTCCCCAGGGGGACGTCAGGTGGGACAACTGACTCCCCTAAGCCTGCTTCCTCATTGGTGGTGACTGGTGCAGCTAAGCGCCTGGCACAAAACCACACAGCAAGGTTGATTCTGTATTGATGATCTGAAGAAAAAGAAGCAATAAGCATGCTGAGTGGGCAGAGGGAGGAGGGAGAGGACGAGAGGAGGAAGGAAGGGAGGAGGGAAAGGAGGAAGGAGGGGAAAAAAAGAAGGCTGAGTGGACCAGTAGAAAAAGGAGGGGGGAAGAAGATGGATAAGGAACATGGCAAAGGGAAGGAGGGAAGGAGGGAGGGAGGGAGGGAAGGAGGGACGGAGCTCAGGCAAATGGTTAGATAATAGTTGAATGAGTGGTAAATAAATAGGGAGAAAGGGAGACCAGGCGGGAAGAAGGAAGGATGGGTGGGTGTGTGAGTGAGTGGGAGGGGGGTGGGTGTGTGAGTGAGTGGGAGGGCGGGTGGGTGTGTGAGTGAGTGGGAGGGGGTGTGTGAGTGAGTGGGAGGGTGGGTGGGTGTGTGAGTGAGTGGGAGGGCGGGTGGGTATGTGTGAGTGGATGGGTGGGTGGGTGAGTGAGTGAGTGGGTGGGCGGGCGGGTGGGTGAGTGAGTGGGAGGGCGGGTGGGTGTGTGAGTGAGTGGGAGGGCTGGTGGGTGTGTGAGTGAGAGGGCGGGTGGGTGTGTGAGTGAGTGGGAGGGTGGGTGGGTGTGTGAGTGAGTGAGTGGGTGGGTGGGTGGGTGGGTGAGTGAGTGAGTGGGTGGGTGGGTGAGTGAGTGAGTGAGTGGGTGGGTGGGTGGGTGAGTGAGTGGGAGGGCGGGTGGGTGTGTGAGTGAGTGGGAGGGTGGGTGGGTGTGTGAGTGAGTGAGTGGGTGGGTGGGTGGGTGAGTGAGTGAGTGGGTGGGTGGGTGAGTGAGTGAGTGAGTGGGTGGGTGGGTGAGTGAGTGGGTGGGTGGGTGAGTGGGAGGGCGGGTGGGTGTGTGAGTGAGTGGGAGGGCGGGTGGGTGTGTGAGTGAGTGAATGGGTGGGTGGGTGGGCAGGTGAGTGGATGGATGGATGGGTGGGGGGTGGATGGATAGGTGGGTGAGTGGGTGGGTGGATGAGTTAGTTGGTTGGGAATTCAAGAAGGACCCTCCTTAGAGTGAGATGGGGCTCCAGGGAGTGTAGTCCAGGGGGATTAGAGACACTTCTCTCATTGACTGCAAGCACAGGGCGATCTAGAAGCCACCACGAGAATTTGAGAGACTCTGCGTGTAACAAGTGCAGCGTTCAGACTCAGCTGGAAGGATCACCCCACAAACTGCAAGAGACGGTTGTCAAAATCCTAGAGGACAAAGCTGGAGTTAAGCTTTCTCCATACTCGCTCATCAGAACCTGAAGGGCTGAGGTCACCAGGGAGCATGGCGCCCTGCGACCCTGGCTGGACGCGTGGGTCTATGACCTGTGTGTGACCTTGAGTACCAAGGATGTGTCTAAGTGCAAAGGCCAAACAATAAACCATCAAATAAAACATAGATAGATTAAATCTCATAAGATGAAAGTATGTACAGATTTTTTAAATCGGGTAAACAAGCAGGGCTCAGGGTTCAGCACAGGGTGAGGGCCTGGATGCTGGGAAGAAGGGAAAGATGAGCTGAGTTGAAAACCCAAGTAAGTGAATGCTGTTTGGGCTTTGCTTCTTGGTTTCTGCTTTAGTCTCATGTAACCCAGGCTAGCCTCAAGTTTGTTGTATAGCTGAGGCTGGGTCTTGAGCTTCTCATTCTCCTGGCTCCACCTCCTGAATGCCTAGGCGAGGCACCCGCCACCATGGCGGGACTGTGCAGTGCTGGGCATGGAGCCCGGGCTTCTGTGCATCAGGAAGACGCTCTGTCAATGATCGACTAATGCAAAGAAGAGTTAAGGGTGTCCGTACAGGCTCACAACACCAGATAACAATCACGCATGGGAACTGAGACAGACTGCAGCGAGGACGGCAGCCTCAACCTCTCCTTGAAGCAAGCCCTGTTTGCAGGGATGTGGGGTTCGGGGCAGGCTGCAGCTTTTCTGGAGTTTATGAGACAAACGCTTTCTGCTGGCACCTTCAGCCACCTGGATCCTTTGTTACCTTTGTGTGAGGAGAGAGGTTTAGCCTCTAGCCCTGCCCCCCCCATGTCCCCTCAGGAGCTCTGGTCCATGGTCATTTTTCCCCCTAGTGTGAGCACGTTTAGCAGGTCCACGGCTGCTTCAAATGTGCCTTCCTGGTGTCCTGGGTTTGCCATTTTCAGAAATCTACCTCTGGGCCACATTTCCACTTCTGGTTTGACAGAGATCCTCAAGAAAAGCAACCTTGTTAGCAAGCACAGGGAGGAAAATTGGAAACAAGTGACGTGCTCACCCACAGGGAAAGTTTGGCAGCAGCGAGTCTTGTAACAGTTGCTGGTATCTGGCTAGGACACAACACCTGACAAGAAACAGCTAGAGGGAGGAGGGGTTTGCTCTTGCCCACAGTTACAGGTCACGTTCCATCACGGTGAGGCAGACACGGTAGTGGGGGAGTGACACCGCTGGCCATCCTGGTTCACAGTCAAGAGGCAGAAGGTTAATGCTGGGGCTCTGCCCACTCTCTCCGTCCACTCAGTCATGGGATCCAGTTTATAGGATGCTGCCACCTGCACCCAGGGCGGGTCTTCTGACTTCATTTAATCTAATTAAGGAGAGTCCTCCCAGACATGCCCAGGGATTTGTTTCCATGGTGATAGTCCCATAGTTGGCAATCAATATTGGCCAGCGCAGGTCTCCATTCAATGTATTGACGTAATAGAATAATATGCAGCCACTAAACAGAGGGAGGCAGCGCGACAAATGACAGTACCTGCCTTAAGTTACTGCGGGAGAGGCTGGGCGTGGTGGCGCAAGCCTTTAATCCCAGCAGTCGGAAGGTAGAGGCAGGCGAATCTCTGTGAGTTCAAGGCCACCCTGGTCTGCAGAGCAAGTCCAGGACAGCCTGGACTACACAGAGAGACCCTGTCTCAAAAAAAAAGTTACTGTGGGAGAACAGGGCTTCTAGAAAGTTTTTACATCCTAGTTCAATGTATGTAATTCACTCGAGACTGTGTCTTACCAAGACCTCACAGGGACGGAGGGCCAAGGAAGCAGCCTCTTTTTAGCTCTGTGTCTGCAGCATCAAACTTGTAACAGTTTTCTAGAAATAGTATCCACACTCAGGAGTCCAGCAGGCCTCTCCAATCACCCTGTGATTGGACCCACTCCTATGTGCAGCTTTGTCCCATCCCAGCACCTTGAGGGTGCACTGGTCCCACCAGGTGATATGGGGCATTTGCCTGGCCAGTCCTGTGTCTCCAGTGCCCAGCCCTCCTTCAGCAGTTGGCTCTCATTGCAGTCCTGCAGGACACAGTCTGTGCCCATGGTCCCCACAGTTACTCTAGCCTTGTGCTGGGCATTGCAACATCTCGGGTCTACAGAGTCACGTAGAGGAGATTATTTTTAATTGCAGTGAGATTTACACACAGATAATTAATCCACTTGAAGCAACAGCTCATCAGTGACCCAGGCACAACAATGGCGCATTCACATAGGCTCTAGGGATCTACTTATTTTTATGAGGCTGCCAGACAGTTTTCACCAGCACCAAAGCTTAATGCCCACAACTGGAATAGCTGGCCTTGTCGCAATGGCCACCAAGCCCAAACTCAGTGCTGCTTGGCATCTGCTAACAGCAGGACTCTGTACAATCTGAAGATGCTTTCACAAGCATGGAATGCGGGTTTTCATACCGAATGACCCACACTCCGCAAAGGAGTTTGCCAAACTCTGAAGCCTCACGCAGAAGAGGAATGCACCCCCACCCCTCAGCCCCCATCCCCTTCAACCCTCCACATCCCATCCCCCCACCCCCATCATTGCTCAAGCCAGCAGCTGGCAGCCAGCACCCGGATCTGGCTGGAGGCTGTGCTGTTCTCTCAGTGGGGGCGTCTGCCTCTCTTCCCCCTCCCGACTTTGGCTGCTGCCACAAACACCATCTCGGGCAACCCTGTTCTCATCATCACGGAAGATCAGAGGCGCTCTGCAGACTCTGGAAGACTCCACTCTGCACCCCACTAGGCTGGGGCAGGTCCTTGATGCTGTGGGAACAAGTCTGAGGTTGAGACCCTCTGTTTTTGAAGCTGCATTCAGCTCTCCAGTCTTTACTCTCAGCCAAGGACCTGCTGCCTTGTGGGAGCATGTGAGGCAACTGTAGTTGCTGGGTGTGTGTTGAGGGGCAGGATGGTGCTCTATAAAGCAGTGGGTTAATCTTGTAATGTTAACTGGCATGCCGTGTGGAGGGACTCACAGCACGCATGGGGTATGAAAACACAATGGGATAGAAGCCGAAGCCTCAGCCAGAGTCGGGTTTAAACTCTGACTGCACCACCTTTGGGCTGTGTTGCCTGGAGTGTGTCACTTGCCCTTTTGGAATCATTTCCTTGTGTGCAAGCTGCACCCAGCAGAATGACTTCCTACGGCTTGGAGGACACCACACCTGTGAAAGGCTGGCTTGGGACCTAGAGAAGCCTTGTCCCCCGCACACTGATGGCCTCAGAGAGTATGGCTCTCATTCATTGTCCAAGGGAAAAAGAGCAGCTTGATTTTGGAAGATTAAGAAGTGAGTGCTCAGCAGAGTGGAACAACTCTGAACAAACCAGAGAACCGGGCTGCATCTTCAGCTGCTTAGTGACCTAGGGTGACTTCCTTCTGTCCTTTCTCCCCAGGGGATCAGGAAAGTGGGGAGCCACACACTGTAGCCTTTGTTGTATCAGACCCTCTGGTTGGGGTATCTATCCTGGCTATGAACCCCAGCTCAGGGGGGATATGGCCACATGAACCAGTGGAAAGCCAGCCCGGGTGGAAGCTGCCACGAGGTGGGACTCACTGCGGGCGGGGTCCACTCTTTCTCCCTCTCTCCCTGGAGCCTTTCTAAAGCCAGGGTTGTTAAAGCAATAAATACTTATTGCAACATTAGGCTTCATGCTTTACCTCCCTCGTTGCCACCAGAATCCTGGACGTGTCTTTCTCCCCGTTGAGAAATGGAGGTTTTGCTTGCTCAGGGGGGAAGCTCATGTCCTTTGGAGTCCACCCTCACCCTCCGCTCTGCCCCCCTCACCCCCCTACGCCCCTGTCACTCACAGAGGACGGTCATTGACCCTAGTCCCAGCGGTACTAAGCCTCTAACCGAGGCTGAGGTGTAGTTGCACCGCAGCATGCTCCCCCCGACCCCCGCTGGCACTGGGTGAGGTGACTGCTGAGGTACACGCCCAGCCATCGAGTCTCCTTTGCTGTAGCCCTTTGCGCTGCCTCCATCCTCCAGGTTAGCCTCTGTGAATGGAAGCTCAGGCCGTAAATATGTTGCACAACTTCACAGATGCCCAGCAGCGGAAGCCGGTAACAGCTCAGCGTATGTCTGAACCGTTAATTGGCTTAATTGCAGTGCATTGGGTGATTAACTACTTGATCCACCCCAGTGGCCACCAAACGTCCTTAATGGCGGTTTGGTTTATCTGTGTGTTAAGCTCCAGTTGCCAACTTCGCAAGCTGATTACTCATAAACACGTAATTGGAGTCTCGGGGAAAGAGCCTGGAGTTGTTCGAGAAAGGTTTTTCCAAAGAGTGAAGAAATTCACTACCCACAGTCCCTTGGGCGATTGCTTCTTAAGCTCCTACTGTGTGCTGAGTCCTCCAGGCCACGGAGATTCCCGGCCCTCTCCTGGGGTACACACCAGCGGGGGACAGGCATGTGCCGGGAAGTGGACACTTGGCCACGGGTGCTCGATTTGGGCCTGGCCTTGGTATTTTCTCAGGACTGGGGACAGTGCTGAAGACCCTAGGTGCTAATGATCTGACCCTGGCTGAGAAGCAGACAGCAGCAGGACATAGGCCCTGGGGTGGGGGAGTGGGGGAGACAGGGCTGGTACAGAGTCACCACAAGGGCTGCATCTGCAGGAGACACGAATCAGCAAGAACCTTAAAATAACTGTTCTGTCTGCGGCATGGTCAGTGAGGTGAGGGTGGGCAAAGAGGGGGAGAGAGGCACAGGGCGAAGAGGGGCCACCGCCAGCCATTGGAGTCAAATGCTGCGACTGGACCGTGAAAGAGGAGGCAGCGACTGTGGAGTGCAGCACTCAGCTTGAAATACAGACTCTGGTTTTTTGGCCTAAGCCTGGAAAGATGGAGGCTCACACAGCAAGACAGCGGCGTCTGGAAGAAACCGTGACTAGGACAGGCAGGGTATTCAAGAAGACTCACTTGTCCTAGCCATTAAGAAGGGGCTGTACGCGGCCGGGCATGGTGATGCACGCCTTTAATCCTAGCACACGGGAGGCAGAGGCACGTGGATTGTTGTGAGTTCTAGGCCAGCCTGGTCTACAAAGCGAGTCCAGGACAGCCAAGGCTGCACAGAGAAACCCTGTCTCAAACTAACTAACTAACTAACTAAATAAATAAATAAATAGGCTGTACTAGACTCACTGGGACTGGTAGAACCCAGAGCTGACCCAGACAGGCCCTGGAATGTCCCTGACCTCAGGACACAGGCCTGGGACCAACTGGCTACTAACTTGGGCTTGGAATGAAACATCCACTGCAGATGGACTTTGGTCAGGTAAGTGTAGGACAAACTGTGTGAACAGAGGCCTCCATCCAATCATAACCCCAATTACCACCCACGGCCTTTATCTTCCCAAAGTTATGTAGAGGTGAGAGGAGAGATCAAAGTTAGAATTATGTCAAGCAGAAAATAATCTTCAGTCTGGGTCACACTGATCAAAAATAAATAAATAAATAAAGTGGAATTTCTAATTACACGTAAGACTGTTTATATTCGTCTTTATGTGACTGCCACCTCCAGGTACTGGCAGCAGATGACTTAATTGCCTTATCCTGGAGCTGGGGGTGGGGGTGAAGGTGGGATGGGAGGGGGCAGAGTGGTAGCAGGGTCAGACTGTTACCATGCTCACCAGATTCAGGGTGCTGCCTTAGCTTTTGAAGAGGTGGTCATTGCTGGGTCCTGGTGGAGCTGTCACCAGCATCATGGTGTAGAAGGGGAGTCATCAGGTTTAGGAAAGAAGACAGGAGTAGGACACTGTTTTCCCAGCTGTAGGTCTTCAGGGTAGGTGGACTGAGGTGTCTGAGCAACTGTCACACCTGCCTGCTGCTCCCACAGTCTTGAGAGCCCGGGAGGACAAAGACTCTTCCCCAGTGCTCACCAGCCTGGGCAGCTCCAGGGCCTTCCTGCATTTCTTATTCCCAAGGGAAGCCTTGAGGCAGGCCGGCTGCTTACAGGAGATGCCAGAAAGGCACCTGGGAAAAAGCAGAAGCAGGGGTAGGTGGGGGTGGGGGTGTATGGGTGCCATTATGGTCACATGACCCAGAGACTAGGGATGCTTGGGAAATGGAATAGAGCTGTGTGGGAGGCAAGCAGAGGAGACAAGAGCTGACAAGCTTCTCTATGTCCCGGGAGTGAGTGAGATCATTAAACCTTAGGCAGGACCCTTCCATCAGGGTCAAGGGTGGAGGAGCTGCAGATGGCCTACCAGTGACATCTCCTGCAAAGTCCCATTACCAGATCAGACCACAGGAGCGATGGGCCAGGCCCCTGGATTCCCAGCCAACTGGCCTTTGACATTTTTAGCTACTAGAAGCCACTGCTCCTCAAAGTCCCTGCTTCCTCCTGCCAAGCAGGCTAGATTATTCAATAAGCACTTGACAACAGATGGTGTTCCCCGCTCTGGTCATTGTGTTCCCCGACTGAACACTTTCTGGACATCCAGCTCAAAGTGAGATGCCACCTGGAGCCAGTAAGAGCACTCTTGTCACCACCACACCCAGGAGCCCTAGTCAGTCATAGCCTCTGAGTTTTCTCCGGTGAGGGATGTTTGCAGAGCACGTGCCAAGTGCCTGGTACCTCTGCAGGGAGGTTTCTCAGAGCTGAGTTAAGAACCAGGTCCAACAGTGAGATGTCAAGAGCAGTGCTTGGATTCATTCACCTCCCCCTTCTGCAAGAAGACAGACTATGGGTTCCCTGGTCATTCCCGGGCCCAGTACTCCACCCACCCACCCACTCACTCGCCCACCCACCCACTCACTCGCCCACCCACTCACTCACTCGCCCACCCACCCACTCACTCGCCCACCCACCCACTCACTCGCCCACTCACTCACCCACCCACTCACCCACCCACTCACTCACCCACTCACTCACTCACCCACCCACTCACTCACTCACTCACCCACTCACCCACCCACTCACTCACCCACCCACCCACTCACTCGCCCACCCACTCACTCACTCGCCCACCCACCCACTCACTCGCCCACCCACTCACTCACTCACTCACCCACCCACTCACTCACCCACTCACCCACTCACTCACCCACTCACCCACTCACTCACCCACCCACTCACTCACCCACCCACTCACTCACTCACCCACCCACTCACTCACTCACCCACCCACTCACTCACCCACACACTCACTCACTCGCTCACCCACCCACTCGCTCACTCATTTATTCACTCACTCACTTCTGCAATCCCTCAGCCACTCATTCAGTAATTGAATTACTTACTCATTAAATCATTCACTCACACACTCGCTCATTTAGTCATATACTCATTCATTCATTCATTCATTCGTTCGTTCGTTCATTTGTTGCCTAGCATCCACTGAGCAGACACAATGGTTTGTCTCTCCCTGTAGTAAGAAGACAAAATACGCAATAAGTATAATAACTGCATCATTGTGGAAACCCTTGCATCTCAGGGGAGACATCCGTTAAACACTGCAGTACCAATTAATTATGAGATCTTTACTGTTCTAGGTTCCTGGAAGCGGGATCAGAGCCTATGGGAGCATGTAACAAGGGTGGGGCTCCTGCTGGCATCCCCACTTGCCAACCCCTGGCTCAGCCTCTCTCACTTTAAACGTTTTGAGGAAGACACATGTCTCACATGGAACCATGTGTCCACGAAAAGTCACATGTTAGAAGACACGTCAAACATCAGTCCCCGGGGTGACGGGCATGGGTGAACAGTGGGGTGAGGACTGAACTGGGGTTCAGGGTGCACTTGGGCCCATTGCTTATTGAGGTCTTACACAGGTTCCGGAAATAATTTTCCTCAGGAAAACAAGGCTGCACGAAGTCCTGAGGCCGGAGAGGCAGAATCAAGGACACACTGGGGAAGAGCAATCTCTGTGGCTGGCAAGGAGCAGCAGCCAACGCCACCGTCGTCGGTGTCACCGTCCACCATGAGCCATTTCTGAGGCTCCAGGAGTGGGCCATATCCCTGCACCACCCAACGGGAGTCATCCTCAAACCCGGGTCCTGGGGCCCCCAGCCCTGAGCCCTTCCCATGAGCCCTCAGTGACCAGTGGAGGGCCAGCCCTGTGCACCAGCTCCCATAGGTCACACATTCCTCTCCTAAGGTCAGTTTGAGGGAGGGTGCAAAGCCAGCTGACCCGGAGCCTCAGGAGAGCAGTGCTCTGCCCTGTTTATTACTCAGCTCCTGGATTCATTAGAGACCCCAGGACTGACGCAGATCCACGGATGTATCTCCATCTGTCCCTATGACAGTGAGGGTGCCAGCACAGAGATTTTTAGCTCAGGAAGATCATTATGGTCTTCTGGTTGCTTTTGAGTGGGAAGGGCAGGGCAATGTTTGGTTTAGAACAAAGAGAGCACAGCCACCCACGCACCCTGTTGCAATACCCAGGGTCCCAGAGCCAGGCAGTTGAGAGCCCAAGAGCAGATAACCTACCGCTCTGGCCTCCTCGGCATCAGAGAAATTCCTCTTAAATGACTTCACACACGTTCCCCACCCACTGAGTTCCCCCTCTTTGGCTAACAGATGGGCTCAGCTAACCATTCTCAGCTCCCAGATAAAGCAGTGTCAGGCAGCGAGGCACCCTCGGAAAGGCATGCTTGGATAATAAATTCCAAGGCACCCCGCCATCTGCAGGCTGCCAATCACAGGGGCGCCGGGAACACCAGGGCTCCCAGCCTGCTGCTGGAAAGGAGCTGGGGTGAATTCAGCGGGTGGGAAGGCAGCCTGCCCACACTGCTGCCCTGGTTGCCCCCTCCCCTGTGTGCTTGCTTTGCTGTGACCTGTCCCAGCACACGGCCCGGCAAGGCGACACTGCCCACCCTCCTTCCTGTATCCCGGCTCTGCTGTGAGGCACCCAGCACACAAGGCCATCCATGCAAGAGAAAGCTACAAAAGCAGGCAGGCAAGCCGACCTCAGCTTCTCCCCTGGGGCTGTCTGGCTTTCTCACGGGTGTCTCCTTTTCCTTACCTGTAATGTGGGAGCTCACAGTAACCCCCCCCCACACTGGCAGATTTTGGGGGGGAGGGGTGAGCTGTAAATATAATGTGTAACATGGTGTCTGGTGTCGTCACTGTCACTATTCACAGTGTAGTTATGATTTTGAAAGCCATCAGCTTGGGAAATACCCTTCATAATGCACGCTTTGAGCAAATCCTGTGTTGGGGACGTGGATACAAAGTCTTAAGTAATGTGAAAGATGCTCAGTCCATGTAGGTTCCTGCCTGTTCATTCACTCATTGGTTCTTGCAAGAGATCACCAGTGCATGCTCCCAGCCTCTGTACTAGACCTAGAGGGGGAAAAAACCAAAAAGAATGTGGGCTTTGAGTCCTTAACCATATATGTGGTAAAGGCAAAAACCCCGTGGTTTGAAAATCTGCTTGGGAAGAGGCCCCGCTGCCCAGACGTGCCCCTCTCCCGGCAGTGACAGAGCTGTTGTGTCTTTTTTCTATCACTTGAGTTCTTTCCCACAGCTGCAGAGGTTTCCAGAAGCTTGGCCACCAAGGCCAAAGCAGACATCACTAATCAGTCATCTATTTCTCTCATGTTGAATTGAATAGGCCTCTGATGGTACTAGGCTCCTTATTCCCAGCATGCACAGCCACCTGATTGGAACTGTCACTCAAGAGTCTCACAGACATCACCCCAGACTTAAGGGAGGGATCAACCTTGTCTGGCTGTGTCGAGTCTTCGGTTTATGTTTGTAAATACAGTTATATTGGGACCCAGCCATGCCTACGCGTCTATGTCTTGTCTGTAGATGCATTGGTACTGAGGAGCTGAGCTGAGTAGAGAGCAGAGGCTCGTGTGAACTCTCTGATATGTGTAGGTAACGCCTCTGCTGTGGCAGGGCTTCTAGGAGGATGTGGAGTTAAGCGGGTGCTGCTCTGGACCGGCATTGTTGGTGTGCCTCTGTGGCTGTGGTGGCAGCATCTCCGGTGATGCTCATGGTTGCTTACCCGAGGCTGGTAGCCGTTCCCAGGAAGCTGGGGTGGGGTGGGTGGATCATTCAGTTACTGGGCCCTTGGGGGAATACAGTGACTTCCAAGTGAGCAGGGCTATGTGGACAGACATCTTCACCCCACAGTTTCATCACGGCGTGGGTGGAGACTGTCCTAGAGACGGCCCAGAAAACAAAACACTACTCCTTCATGTTCCCGACTCTTCCTTCTTGCCCAGAGGGCTTCAGCAGACTTCTACAGTTGGGGCCAGAGTGAAGTCGAGGCCAGGGCAGGGATAGCCTCTCCAGGATTGGTTCTTGTGTATAGAGGGGTACCTGTCCCAGCTTGGAAGGTCACTGGAGATTTCAGAGAGATGTGCCACTCCAACCCCCCCCCCCAACTACAGAGATGCTAAGCTGGTCTCAGCATCAGGTCCAAATTAATCAAAAGATGTAGTTTCCAGACATGGGGTGGGCGTGGGGACAGGCAAATAGGAAGCCGCTGAGTAGGAGAGGCCCTCCAGGGTCTTCTCGGCTTCTCATTTACTGTTTGATACTAAACCCTCTTAGAGGTCTTGGAATTTAAGTCCTAGAGATGATGGAGCCCAGAGGGTGGGGAGGTGGGGTGTTGGCCCAGGTCACATGGCAGTCTGGTCTACAAAGTGAGTCGAGGACAGCTAAGGCTACACAGAGAAACCCTACACAGAAAAACAAAACAAAGCAACAACAGGAAAAAAAAACTCAAACAAACAAACAAACAAAAAATCCAGTCAGGGTCACACAGGTAATCTTGTGGCCATAGCCCTCCTGTGTGAGCTGTCACAGGAGGCTATGCACTGATTCAAAATAAATGGCGGAATTTGTTCCTGGCACTTAAAACCTAAGTGCATTCACACTTGGCCCACATTCGGCTTGGTCTCACGTTGGTGGGGCCATCTGGTGCACGCTCCTGAGCTGTTCCTCAGGCTTGTGAGCCCAGCACAGTAGGATGCTGAAGGGAGGGCATGGTTATGCCCGCCAAAGGCACAGGGAGAAGCCCAGGCTTGTTTTTGGTTGGAGATGACTCACAGGGCGAGCACGCAGCTCACAGAGCTGTTTTTACAAAACAGAAAGTGAGGTTTCCATGACAGGCTGCCACCCCACCCAGTGACCACAGGCTTGAGAGCTGCTGCTGCTGAAAGGTCTAGGGCAGAGCTGTTTGGGCACCAGCTACTGTTCAGGGACACATGTCAGTTCAGGAAGGTCCTGCCTGGGAACAGTGTTGCCAAAGTGTGCCACAGCGGAGAGTCTCACAGCTTTTTTTTTTTTAAGATAAGGTCTCATTGCATAGCCCTGGCTGTCCTGGAACTCACTCTGTAGACCAGGTTGGCTTAGAACTCATAGAGATCCCCCTGCCTTTGCCTCTCAGGTGCAGTGCCTGCTACTATACCAAGCTCCAGAGTTGTTCTTAAGGCCATAGAAGGGTAGGAGAGCCAGGAATTTTTATGATAACATAAATAACATATGATCCCCCCACCTAGATATCCACGCAGCACACACCACACATCACAGCCGGCATGAGCACCAGGCCACAGACCCGGCACCGAGCCACAGGCGCAGCGACAGACCAGCCACCCAGCCAGCCAGCCAGCCACCCAGCCAGCCAGCAGCCACCCAGCCACCCACCAGCCATCCAGCCAGCCACCCAGCCACCCACCCAGCCAGCCAGCCAGCCACCCACCCACCCAGCCAGCCACCACCCACCCAGCCAGCCAGCCAGCCAGCCACCCACCACCCACCCATCCAGCCACCCACCCACCCACCCAGCCAGCCAGCCAGCCACCCACCCAGCCATCCCAGCCACCCACCCAGCCAGCCAGCCAGCCACCACCCACCCAGCCACCCAGCCAGCCCACCCACCCACCCAGCCAGCCACCCACCCAGCCGCCGCCAGCCACCCAGCCACCCAGCCACCCATCCCAGCCAGCCACCCAGCCATCCAGCCAGCCACCATCCACCCATCCAGCCAGCCAGCCAGCCACCCAGCCGCCAGCCAGCCATCCAGCCCCACCCAGCCACCCAGCCCCCAGCATCCCCCCACCCACCATCCAGCCATCCACCCCCCCCCCCCACCCCAGCCAGCCACCCATCCAGCCATCCACCCAGCCATCCACCCAGCCAGCCAGCCAGCCACCAGCCACCCACCCACCCAGCCAGCCACCAGCCAGCACCCATCCAGCCAGCCATCCATCCCCAGCCACCCAGCCATCCACCCACCCACCCATCCAGCCACCCACCCCCAGCCAGCCAGCCACCCAGCCACCCAGCCACCCAGCCATCCAGCCAGCCCCCAGCCAGCCATCCACCACCCAGCCACCCACCCACCATCCAGCCATCCACCCAGCCAGCCATCCAGCCACCAGCCAGCCACCCAGCCACCCAGCCACCCAGCCAGCCACCCACCCATCCATCCCCAGCCACCCATCCACCCACCCACCCAGCCAGCCACCCAGCCAGCCACCCAGCCATCCACCCACCCAGCCAGCCACCCAGCCATCCAGCCAGCCACCCAGCCAGCCAGCCATCCATCCCAGCCACCCACCCATCCAGCCAGCCAGCCACCCAGCCACCCACCCAGCCAGCCAGCCAGCCACCACCCACCCAGCCATCCACCCACCCCCAGCCACCCAGCACCCCCCAGCCACCCACCACCATCCATCCACCCATCCACCCACCCATCCACCCATCCACCCACCCCAGCCATCCCGCCATCCAGCCATCCACCCATCCATCCAGCCACCCATCCATCCACCCAGCCATCCATCCCCCACCCAGCCACCACCCACCCATCCATCCACCCATCCATCCACCCATCCATCCATCCATCCATCCATCCATCCACCCATCCATCCACCCACCCACCCATCCATCCACCCACCCATCCATCCATCCATCCACCCATCCACCCATCCACCCATCCATCCATCCATCCACCCATCCATCCATCCATCCACCCATCCACCCACCCATCCATCATCCATCCATCCATCCATCCATCACCTCCATCCATCCACCCATCCATCCATCATCCATCCATCCATCCACCATCCACCCACCCACCCATCCATCCACCATCCATCCATCCACCCATCCACCCACCCACCCATCCATCCACCCATCCATCCACCCATCCATCCATCCATCCATCCATCCATCCACCCCATCCATCCACCCACCCACCCATCCATCCACCCACCCATCCATCCATCCATCCACCCATCCACCCATCCACCCATCCATCCATCCATCCACCCATCCATCCATCCATCCACCCATCCACCCACCCATCCATCCATCCATCCACCCATCCATCCATCCATCCATCCATCCATCCACCCATCCACCCATCCACCCATCCACCCACCCACCCATCCATCCATCCATCCACCCATCCACCCACCCACCCATCCATCCACCCATCCATCCACCCATCCATCCATCCATCCATCTATCCATCCATCCATCCACCCATCCACCCATCCATCCATCCATCCATCCATCCATCCATCCATCCACCAACTCATTCACCTATCCATGCCTCCATTCACCTACACACACACACACACACACACACACACACACACACACACACACACCATTTATCCAGATAGCCAGCCACCAGCACTCCGACCTGTGGAAGTCTTTGATCCCCTTGGCCTATCTAGGACCTCTTTTACTCTCAAGCCTCTGGATAAAAGGGTTTGATCATGCAACAACAGACTTCCAGTGTGTAGCTCAGTTGGTAAGGTGTTTGTCTAGCATGCACAAAGTCCTGAGTTCTGATCCCAGCACTGTATAAATCTGGCATGATGACACAAGCCTGCAATTCCAGCACCGAGAGGCGAAGGCTGGAAGTTTGAGGTCATCCTCCACCACATGGTGCGTCTATGCCAGCCCGTTCTATGTGAGTTTTATTATCCTGAGAAGCAGATCGTCCACACAGCCAGTTCTGTTCAGGGTGCTCAGCAGAGACATTTTCATCTCATTCTCCAAGCCAGCTCAGGACTGAGCTCTGGGTAGCTCTGGACCTCTGGGGGTTTGGCAGACGGAGAGTCTGAGAAGTCAAGTCACTGGCTCAAGGTTGCACCGTTATAAACAGCTGCAATAGGAATCCAAATCTGCTCTCTTGACTACAAACCTTTGTTGCTGCCTGCCGTGAGGAGGCTTGGTCTCCACATGCAGTTGGGTAAGGAGAGTTGGCTAGAAGAGGCACCAAGTGGACAGAAGTGCCTGGCAAAGCATGGGCTTTAAGTCCTCACTCAAAGAGAAGCAACCCCTCTCCCCAAGATTTCTCTAGAATAAAGGGCCTTGGAGACACAAAAAGGAAACTCATAAAAAATTGTCTCTGAGAACAACCGTATCATAAAAGGTATTGAGCTGGAGTACATGTGTACACCAGCTCAACTCACCTTGGGATGGGTAAACACTTGGGTGAGGGTGCACAGTCAGACAGGGTGGGTAGAAGATGCCAGAATCCCTGATTGTGCACATGAGGCACGGACTCAGGGCCGTTTTCAGATCACTGTTGTCAACTGCTAGAGCCCACCCTGTTGTTTATTTGTCCCTTCTGTAGACACGGGTGTGCTCTCCCCAGTAAAGTTCTCCGTGCCCGCCCACCTCACCTCACATGAACTTGCCGATCCCAGGGAAGTGCAGACAGATCACCATGAACTGGAGTGAGTATGCTGATTATCTTTATTGGCTGGGGCACACATCAAATATGAATAGTTACTATGTGCTGGGCAAAGCAGGGTCTCAGCTCTCAGGGACAGTCTTGGGAGGTGAAAAAAGACTGACTGCAAGGAGACCAGTGAGGGCCATGCAGGTGGAGGGAGATGAGGAGGCCAAGTTCAGAGGCAGCTGCCCAGAGGCAAGCTGGATTATGTGGCTGGTCCTTGCCACTTTGTGGGTTCTTCTTTTCCCGCCCTTTATAGGAGATTTTTTTTTTTAGACAGAGTTTCTCTGTGTAGCCTTGGCTGTCCTGGACTCACTTTGTAGACCAGGCTGGCCTCAAACTCACAGCGATCCGCCTGCCTCTGCCTCCCAAATGCTGGGATTAAAGGTGTGCACCGCCATGCCCTGCGAGAGAGGGATTCTTGAGTCTAATTTCTTCTTGTTTCTTCTTTAAGCACAACTACTAACAAACCACGACCAACCCTCATGAACGGCCACCAGCCACCAACCTTGCCTCTTGGGGCCCCAGCATTATAGACCCTCTGAAAAGCCCCCAGAATTCCAATCATCACGCAATTGCAGAAACTATCTGCAGGTGGCAAAAATACCCCTCTGCTAGAGCACGAGACAAGCCATAGTCAGCTGCTGCAGCCCCATATCCCCATGCCTGCGGTTAAAATGAAAACCTATCTTAAAAAAAAATTTTTTTTTTTTTAAAGAAGGCAAAATTCCAGAATTGTCACTGCAGGATTGTACGTGCTGGTGAAGTGTGAGTGACCAGTGGCAGGAGATGAATCTGAGGGTTAGAATGTTCTAGAGGATGGTGTTCTAGACAGAGCACACCCTCAACTTAGAAAATAACAACAACAACAACAACAACAAAACCTCAACTTCTCAGACTCTTGAGTTTTGCTACTGCTGGATACGTGGACCACTGATGACGTCTGGTTCGGAGGTGGATACTCTGAGACTTATGTTTTGTCAGCAGATGGGGTTCCATAGTTCCTGAGGATCAGTGCCCTGTTTCCAGCAGGCTCTTGTGGGGAGGAGATGCCACGTGGCTTAGGTGAGGACCTTCTGGACTAACTGGACTAACGGGTCCCTAAGAATATACTATGCACAGCAAAAGGGAACCGACCTCCAGGCAGGAAGGTCTCAGGGTCTCTTGGTGTAATGATTAAAAAGTAAGTTGCCAGGCAACAGATGTGATGTGGAGAAGTTTATTATATGAGCGTGGGAGAGCAGGGAAGTGGGAGGAGCACCTCAGAGACAGACAGACAGACAGACAGACAGACAGAGACAGCAAGAGAGAGGAGCAAGAGAGACAAGGTGGGTTTGTCCTTTTTATATTTGGGCAGCTAGCCCATCTAATGGTAGGCAGATAATGATGTCATAGTTGCTAGGCAGACTGGAGGGCAGTGTGCTAACACTTGGACTGTGACAGCAGACACCAGTGGCAGGAAATAACTACCCACCTCTTGGCAGCCAGATAGGAGTGAGACAGAAACGAAGATGGAAACAATTTCCTTTTGTTTACTCCCGCCCGGGCTAGGACACCACTGAGCAGCTACACTCGGCCGCCACACGGGAGTCAGGTGTTCCCAGCATGGTGAAGCCTCCGTGTGAACACACTCTGAGATGGGCTAAGTGCCCAGGCACTTGTGGTCCAAGGCAAGGATAGTCCTGATGGAGCAGGGCCTCACCCTCTGACCTGATGGCTAAGCTCTGCATGTTCCGTGCTGTCTACTGCTGTGGGGCTAGCCAAGCCATGGCCCACCCCTGCCTTCTGCTGCCCTGCATGCTAGCCCCTGGCCACGCGAGTCAAGCTGCAGACACACTCCGATTGTTCAGCCTCTGTCCATTTGCAGGGCTCAGTTTGCAAACTTCCTCCTCCAGGAGAACCCCTGTCTGGACCACGTGTCTTCAACACAGCACCCGCTCCGATGTTTCCATTGAGAACTCTGACCTGCTGAGAAGGAGACCCTGGTTCCGATGACCTGTCCCTGAGATCCAGGAGAGCAGGACTAGCCATATCCACTACCAAATTGGCCACTGGGCAGGCCCCCAAGAAACACACGGTAAGCAAGTAGAAAGCGGCAAGTAAGGGATGGATAAATAGAAGGATGGGTGGACAAACGGATGGATAAGCAGACAAGTACATGGATGAGCGAGTGAGCAGGAAGTGCCTGAGAGAGGGGGAGGAAAGGAATGGGCAGTAGTTTCCCTACAGGTGGATTCAGAGACCTGATTCCACCCTTCCACACTTCAGCCTTCACTGAGCCTCCCTACCTCTCCCCATCCTCCCCTCTCTGCTCCGCCCCCCCTCCACCAAGTAAGCCCTCACAGCTGCTCAGAGACCCATACACCCCCACCTCCCACAGCCTGCTCTGCTCTATCTGCTCTTCCTTCAGGGAGAGAGGAAGCCGAAGCAGCCATCCTGAGGAAAAGGCAGAGTCCTCCCTGAGCCTGCAGCTCTGGGCAGTCAGGCATTTCTTCCAGCTTTGAGCACTGGCTGGCTGGAAGGCGCACACTCCATGCAGGGGCAACAGGCCAAGTAGGAGCTCCTATTTCCTTCCCCCACTTATTCAAGAGCTAGCAGTGATACCACTGGGGCAGGGGGACACAGCCCGCCCCCCACTGCTGCCCGTGCTGCGTGATAGGCTCTCCTAAGACCACAGCAGGAGAGTAGATCTGACTTCACCCATCCACTCTTTCCTCTCACAGTCTTTCAGCCACCTAGAAGCTGTCCTTTCTCACTCTGCTCCCTTGCGGCTTAGCAGCAGGCCCTCGGGGAAGCAAAAGGGCAAAGCATGCATTTGTGGTCTCCTGGGTGTCAAGTTGCTCTTTGTGGTGTCCCACAGTGCAGTTATTGGGTGCTGGAGGCTTCCAGTGGAGCTCTTGTCCTCAGCTTCCCTAAGTCCCAGGGACCTCCCTGCAATGGGAACATGAGGGAGCCTGGCCTTTCTCCTGGCATCTAGGCGATGACCATGGTAGTCACTGGGGCACCAGTGTCCTCACCTCACCCCAGTCCCCGGAGGGTGGCCACCCTGTTTCACTTCATTCCCTTCTCTGGCAGCTATAAACCCCGAGAGTCCGCACAGCATGCCACCAGCCCTCCACAGTTCACACCAATCAGAGTGTGGAGTGCCAAGTCCAGGAGACCACACCGTGGCAGCGTCTCTCCACCTATTTATTTTATCTCTGTGGCAACTGTGCAGTGAGGACCTTGATTCTGCAAGTGGGATCTGAGGCCTGGGGGAGTCGTGTGGCTTGGTCACACCTGTGTCAGGTCTGGGATTTTGCCTCAGTGCCACTGACTCCATTGCCCTCAGCTCCTGCCCTGGAGGAGAAAACCTCCTGAAGATCTGGGGTGGCCTGGGGAGCAGGCAGAATCCAGAGCGGCCGCGGTAGGGACACAGAGTCAGTCCCTGGAGTGGTCTCTTTCTTGGTGTTCTAGACGCAGGGTCTCCTCACACACCTCCTTGCTCACCAGCACTCCCCTGCAGCCTGACTGTTCATCTGTCAGATGCGGTGACACAGGTGTGACAGGGAAGTCCCCACGTGTGTCACACATTGTGTCCCCTGTTCTGGTCAGGATGACACCATCTAACCTGGTGGGGTCCTTGAGAGCACACCTCCAGATGAGAGAGCAGAGGCTGGGGAGAGGATCCCGGGATCCCAGTTCTTGGATGAAGTGACGGCGTTGAAAGTGCAGCCAGAGCCTATGATGTGGTTCCTCCTGGCCCCAACCTCCTCTTCCTTTCCATGACCCTCTTGTCCTTGTGCACTCTCTCCCACTCACCCCACACCCAGGCAGACATTGCGCCAGGCTGCTGCTGAGTCCCTGAGCGTGGCCAGCAGCATCCCTACAGAGACCAGCAGTGTCCCTGCAGTGTCCCCACAGTGTCCCTACAGTGTCCCCACAGTGTCCCTACAGTGTCCCCAGTGTCCCGTCCCCACGGTGTCCCCACAGTGGCCAGCAGTGTCCCCACAGTGACCAGCAATGTCCCCACAGTGTCCCTACAGTGTTCCCAGTGTCCCTACAGTGGCCAGCAGTGTCCCCACAGTGTCCCTACAGTGGCCAGCAGTGTCCCCACAGTGGCCAGTAGTGTCCCCACAGTGACCAGCAATGTCCCCACAGTGTCCCTACAGTGACCAGCAATGTCCCCACAGTGTCCCTACAGTGGCCAGCAGTGTCCCCACAGTGTCCCTACAGTGGCCAGCAGTGTCCCCACAGTGGCCAGTAGTGTCCCCACAGTGACCAGCAATGTCCCCACAGTGTCCCTACAGTGTCCCTACAGTGACCAGCAATGTCCCCACAGTGTCCCTACAGTGGCCAGCAGTGTCCCTACAGTCACCAGCAGTGTCCCCACAGGGGCCAGCAGTGTCCCCACAGTCACCAACAATGTCCCACAGTGTCCCTACAGTGGCCAGCAGTGTCCCTACAGTGGCCAGCAGAGTCCCCACAGTGACCAGCAATGTCTCCACAGTGTCCCTACAGTTTGGACCCATGTTCCATGAGTTCTTCAGAGCCCAGGGAAGTCATGCATGGTGGGTGACAGTAGCTCTTGATAGATCCCCTTGGCATTGGCCCCTGGGAAACTAAAAGGCCCAACAGCAGTGCCCTCCTGCCATTGAGGAGATGGACACACCGGCCCCTGGTGCTGGTTGTAACTCCATAAGTGAGCCAGCTCTCACATAGCCAAACCCACAACAGAAAGAAGAGAAACTGGCCACATGAGTCACATGGTGATTCTGCCAGGACCCAGGCTGCCTCAAGCAGACACCTCCTGCCTCCAGCAGTCAATTCAGTTCAAGCCTCACCTCTGCTGCTGGGGCCTCATCTCAGCCTGCCCCACACCATGGGGCAGCTGCTCGCATGTCCACAACTCTTGGGAAGATTCTCTTGTTCTCACACTTTGGGGACACCAGGCCATGATCACCTTGGTGGGGGACCCGGGACCCCACGCAAGCCTCCAGGGTGGGAGGATGTCTCCAAGCCTTTCTCCTAGTGCCGTCAGGATGGCATACTTAGACCTCTGGCCAGTCTCTGCCAGCTCGGAAAGAGGCCCCGGGGTTTGCCGAGTAGATTACATGGCACTTAGCTAATGAAACGACCCCCACCCCACCCGCACACAAGATATCGATCCGCTGCTGACAACCATGGAGCTGACAGCAGCCTCCAGACGGCTGAGAAAGAAAACCAGCCATTAATAAGATTGAACAGTGGGGGGAGCTGGACATATGGAGGGGGAGGGCGAAGGAGGGGGAAGAGAGAAGAAGTGAGTTAGACAAGGGGAGGGGAAGGGAAGGTGCCCTCTGACCCAGAGCTGTGGCGGGAGGGAGCAGTCTGCAACCAGCCTGGCCACAGAGGAAGTGAGGCCACAAAAATGGCTAAATGACTAAGGAGGGGGCTGTGTCACCTGCAGACAGCACAGGTGTGACTACAGGACAGGCCTTTCGGGCCTCCGTAGTCTCCTGTAGACTTAGCTCTTAAAAAATTGAGATAAGGTGCAATTCAGAGAGGCAGTGTGAGCCAAGCAAGCAGAGGCCCAGGCTCCTTCCACAGGAGACAGGAAGGATGAAGGAAAAGGGAGCAGGAACAAGGGAGGGGATTTACTACTCGTTCCTTTTTTAAATGTGAATTTTCATATAAAAACCCGAATTGAGTGTATTTCTGGGAAATTGAGACACACCCTACGTCAGTGCTCCTTCTGAGTGGGGGGGTGACTGTCGTCTGGAGAGGTGGGGCTCAGCTCACACAGAACCCATCTACTTACTCAAGTGACCTGCCACATCTCTTAAATTTCACACCCCTCTTCCGATTTGAACTGGGGTCTGACAAAAATAAACACTGGGGAGAGGAGATAAACACTGTGTGCACATACATGTAAGCCTGTGCGTTCATGTGTGTTCATGTGTGGGCACACATGTGGGCCTTTGCATGTATGTGCTTGAGTCTGAGCCACGTGTGTGTGTGTGTGTGTGCGCGCGCGTGTGTGCGCGCCTTGCATGCATGTGCCCACTTGTAAGACTTATGCCGCTATGTTCATGAGTCTGAGTCTTGCATGCAGTGGCATATGTGTGCACATGTGTAAGACTGTGTCCATATGCATACATATGGGTGTGAATGGTATCTATGCACACAGAGCCTACGCGGGGCTCTGCACGTCGGCCACCTCTCCCTCTGTGGGACTCAATCTTCTTCTTTTCCCATGTACTATCTCATCAATGGGGCAGAAGTTGTGGCTGTAGGGGCCCGATCTACGCAGAGCAAGGGCTCCCGGCAGCGTCAGGATTGGTTAAATGCCAGCCCAGCATTTCCCAGCATGGGACGGCAGACAGCCTAAGTTGCTATCTTTGATTTGCTCACATTTCCAGTTGGGAAACCTGAGAGGGGATGTGTTGAATCCAGGCTAAATCATGACCGCCCCTTCTGTGAGGAGGCGCTTGCGTGTGCTGGGCTGTGGGTGCCCCCTGACCCTTCCTCCAACCCAATCTTGGTGCAGGAGTGAGAGCCACCAGTCCAAGTACCATCTACAGAACGGACAAGGACAAACTGCAACGCACATTGGGAGAGAAGGAGGCTGGCTGGCGTTTCTTCAGCTCCGATTGGCGCGTTGTCACATTTGTGTGTCACGTTGTCACATCTGTGCGTCTGATGGAAAAAAAACCTACGGCACAATGAACCAGATTATCACCTCGCTTGTGCTCGCTGTGTGTCATCGGCAGGTCACTTAACCTCTCCAGGCCTCACCATTTGTAGAAAGCAGGTCAAATGTGTCTTATAAGGTTGGAGGGAGGCCTGGAAGGAAAAAGGAAAATCACGCAAAGTGCTCTGGGTCTGACACAGCAGAAAGCCAGAGAAAGCGGCTTTTGTGGCACTGTTCCTGCCAACGCCACTGGCAGCACCTACTGTGTGTGTGTGGAGGGCCACAACATTTCCCTTTCATCTTTAACCAACTTCCCAAGGCAGCTGAGTGAGACCGAAGCCACCACACTCTACTTCATGGCGGCGAAACTGGGGGCTGGAATGGTAACCCAGGTTTGGACCCAAGTTTCATCCTCGGCACCCACATGGCGGCTCACAACCACCTGTAGCCCCATATACTGAGGGATCCAATGCCTTCTTTTAGCATTCACTGGAGCCGGACACACATGTGGTGCACAGACGTGATGCAGGCAAGACGCTTTTACACATAAAATAATAAGATAAAACAATCGAGAATTTGGGCCCTGAAAGGGGAGAAACTGGCCAGGGACAGTGGTCCTCAAAGGTCGGCAGGGTTCACAGACTGCATGTGCTCCTCACTGGCCCTGGTCCATAAAACTCAGCACTAATGTGCATCCAAATGAGAGCGAGAGGATGCCTACTGTGTGCTGGTGCCATGCTAGCCCCTAAACCAAAGACTAGACCAATGACTAGATGTGAAGAGCAAGGCCCATGCACCCACTTGCACATCCACCTACCAACTCACCAATCCATCATCCATCATCCATCACCCATCCATCCATCCATCCATCCATCCATCCATCCACCCACCTATCAATTCATCCATCCATCCATCCATCCATCCATCCATCCATCCATCCACCCTTTCTTCTGTCCTTCCTTCCATCCACCCACCTACCAACCACCCATCATCCTTCTTTCCTTCCTTCCATCCATCACCTACTCCTCCTTTCGTCCCTCCCCCTCTCTACTTCTATTTTTACAATGAAACATCCCAGATCTCTACCAGGGATCCCCCAAAGCTCTGCGCCCCCCCACGAGCCTGTGCAGGCAGGCGATAGGGAAGCGTCCTCCCTAGCCGGGGCCTCTCCTCCCTGCTCGCTGCTGGCTGCCGCTGCAGTCAGACATGTGGAAGCTATTACCAGCATCCCGTCTGATTTCATCTCCCTTGTGTGTAGCTTAACGCCGTGGATTCCGAGGAATGTTGGCCAGGTTCCTTGGCAGAGAAAGAGCCGCAGGAATGACAAGCACTCTCGTCCGCCTCATCTGCAGACAGGCCTCCTCACGTCCCAGCCTTGGGAGCAGCGGCGAGTGCAACCCACAGGGGTATCGAGAAGACTCCCCGCACCAGAGCAACGTAGACCTCAGCCTAGACTCAGCCTCACCCAGATGGTGCTGCCTCTCTGTGCCTCAGTTTCCCCATTAGTAAACCAGGGGGATCATAATGGTAAACATATGTGCCCTCCTACCCTTGGCGCGAAGGGCCGTTGCTGGGTGGCTGCCTGAATCTCTGCACGGCTATTTGGGAAACTGCATTCTTTCCTGCTCAGCCCTCGAGCCTGCTTTTCCATGCAACCCAGGCTAGGCAGCGGTTTAGAAAAGACTAGCCTGCCAGAGGCCCTGAGCAGTCACCTCACACGCCTTAGCTAGTCCTATGTTGACCAGCCCTGTCGGCTGTAGCCACTCACATAAGGCATCCAGCTGGCTGGCAGGCTCACAGACACACACATGCACACATGCACACATACATGAGCAGACATGCACACGCACGTGTGCACGCACGTTTCCTTCCCACCCTTTACTCCAGGGCTCCCCTTGTACGTCTTTTGCCGCCAGCCCCCCTCCCCTGTGCTGTTGCCTCTGGTGACTGTGCAGAAGCTTGCCTAGGTGGCTCCTCCCAGCCTGCGCTCAGCTCAATTCCAACTGCCTGAACACCGATCAGAGCCCCCACAGGGACTGTGTGGCCTCCTCGGAGTGCCGGAGACAGGGAACAGGCTGGAGGGGTGGGCCACACGGCCTCCTTCAGCCGAGCCCCTCTCTGCTCTGCCTGCAGCTCTCAGGGATGGCCTGACCCTCCTGATTTGTCAGATGGACTGTGGGAGGGGAGAGGGAGCTGGAGCTAGATCGGGGGTGCCTTGTGGAGACTGCTGTGGGGTGTCTGTGTATGTCTGCATGGATATCTGCATGTAAGTCTATCTGTGTGTCTGTGTTTGTGTTTTGGTTATGTGTGTGGGGGGTGTCTGAATATGCGTGTGTCAGCCTGTGTGTCTGTGTGAGTCTCTCTGTGTGTGTATGTATGTGTCTGTGTGTATATATATATTAGCAGTCTGTGTGCCTGCGTGTGTGTCAGTCTGTGTTGTGTGTCTGCGCATATGTCAGCCTATGTGTGTGTTTGTGTCAGTCTGTGTGTGTGTGTATATACATATCACTTTGTGTATGAGTGTGTCAGTCTGTGTATGTGTCAGTCTGTGTGTGTTTGTGTTGTTCTGGGTGTATATGTATCATTCTGTGTCTGTATGTGTCAGTCTGTATGTCTGTGTGTATGTTTCAGTTTCTGTGTGTATGTCAGTCTGTGTGTGTGTCAGTCTCTGTGTGTGTGTGTCAGTCTGTGTGTGTGTGTGTCAGTCTGTGTGTGTCAGTCTCTGTGTGTGTGTCAGTCTCTGTGTGTGTGTCAGTCTGTGTGTGTGTGTCAGCCTGTGTGTGTGTGTCAGTCTGTGTGTGTGTGTCAGTCTGTGTGTGTGTGTCAGTCTCTGTGTGTGTGTGTGCGCGTGAGTCTGTGTGTTATTCCCATCCCTTCTCAGGCAGACACACGGTCCTGGTCCGAGATCAGGGAGGAGGACTGAAGATGCACTGCCCACTCCGCTGCCCTTGGAAGCAACTTTGAGAGTCTAATGTGGTCAGAGTGGCCAGGATCTGAGCATGCGCAACTGCTGCGCGGCCAGCCACACCCACTTCCAGCTCCACCCTCTACCCCAGCTGTTAGGGCCCTGTCTGGCACCTTGCACAGGGCTGTAGCTCTCCTACTGCCCACCTCAGGGTTCCTACAGTCAGGCCCTCCTCGGACTGCAGCTTTCAGGCTCCCAGAACTTTCTCTGCCAAGTCTGACTACAGATTATGAAATATATGTCCCCCTATTCCCGGCCTCTCCTCTGAACCCTTTTGTTCCTAGGGCCTCCCCGACCCAGCTTCTGTCCTTCTGTCTACCTCTCCACTGGCCCCCTCTGCGCTCACTGTGTCCATCCTTTCAGAGACACAGCCAAGACTCTGCAGGGTGAGGCTCTGTGGGTGATTTCTTCCACCAAGTCACCAGCTGGCTCAGTGCTGGCCTGTAGCCACCTTATCACGGAACCCCATGCTCCATGAGGGCGCTTCCCATAGCTAGCGCAACCACCACCACCCCATCCTAACCACGCCCCCACACCCCACTCCCCCCTCACCCCACACACCCCCCCCCACATAGCCTGTGCGCATGCGCACCAGCTCCTGTACTGAGTTCCTCAAGAAAGCACCAGACCGGGAAAGCTGCTACCCTTCCTCTGGGCCCAGAGGAACAGCCACGCTTGAGTGGAGTCTCCAGGCTTGGGATGCCCACACTTTGAGGGCACTCACCCTTCTGAGCTGCTGTTTCCTGTATGACTTGCCCTGGTGCAAATGTGCCCCAATCCCTTTTCTCAACCCCGCCCCCCTCCCATCTGTTTCCTTGCCTCTCAGACATCTCCTTGGCCAGGCTGGGAACTTAGCAAGTCTAGGCCAAGACCTCCCCTCACCACCCCCTGCAGACTTGGCTCCCTAGCCCGCTAAGGAGAGACATTAACAAGAGCATCCGGCCTCCCTACGAGCCAGGGGTGTGGCTGCAGCCTGCTTGGGTGCAGCGGGGCATCCACACTGGGCCCACCCCAGACACTGACACCCCAACAGGCTATTCATCATAGGTCCCGCAGCCCCCAGGTGAGGGGGGCAACAACTGAGGATCACCACACTCCTGGCTCCACCCGCTCCCCAGCTCCTCTGCCGCCCCGGTTCACGGATGGGCACCCCCCACCCCGCCCTCCCCTGCTCTTGGCGCCTGCTCAAGCTGCCTGGTGAACTAAATTGATTTTTTATCGTTGCTCTGGAGCGAGCTTAATGAATCTGTTAGTGACGGCTGCCTGCCCCAAAAGCCTCTCAGTGCCCGCGCCACCAGAACGCCTCTTCTTGCAAAGGAGGGGGCGTTATTTAAGGCTCAGCCTGGGCTCTGGAGAGCAGCCGGCATTGACTGAGAGGTTTGCTTTCCTCCTGGGGTGCTTCTCGTGGTAGGAGGGGGCTTGAAATGGGGCCGGAGGTAGAAAAGCAACACCGGAAACGTTGAAAGAGTTTGTTTGCCCTGCGTGCTAGGGACCAACAGTCCGTCCACCCACCATCAGCATCTATACGTCCATCCATATAGATCCATCCAGACACCCAACTTTCTAGGCATACATTCATGCATCCATTACTCTTGTGTGTACCCAACCACCCATCCACCCACCACCCACCACCCCACGAATCAAAACACCACCAACTCACCCACCTACCTAACCCACACACCCATCTGTCCGAGTGTCTGTCTATCCGTGGCCACCCCATCCGTGCATTTGTCCACCCTACATCCCTATCCCTCGGTACCTTTCTGTCCGTCTGTTTAAACATCCGTGATTCCGTGTGTCTGTCATTTTACCCATTCGTCTTATCACAAGCGCAACTCATTGTGAAAACCTTCATGTTTAGTGTGTGGCCCACAGGGTCCCACAAGCCGGCCTGGACCTACTGCCACAAGTGCTTCCTCTTACCCTTGTCTGTGACATCGTGGCCTCTCAAACATGCCCAAGCTCCTTTGTACCCATTGTCTCCTCTACTAGAGATGTGCCTTTCCTTCACGAGGCCTCTAGTAAAATTTTGCACCCCAGAGACGGGCTGGAACCACTTCAGAAGCTGTGGGAGAGCGTGAACCGCGTACCACACGAGCAGAAAGCTCTGAGGGACTGGATGTGCACAGGACTTAAGGTTATGCTTCAGTTAGCCTCTGAGACTTTAACAGAACACTCGAAGCTGTATCTTTTTTTAAGTACAGGTTCCTTTGGCTCAGTCCTGGAGAGCCCAGAGCACAACGCTGGCTGAGCCTGTGATGACCTCATGCTGTGTACTGACATGGTGGACTCAGCCCACAGTAGGGCTGCCAAGGCCTCCATGGGGCCTCGTCTTCGTGATGCCATCTTATCCTAACCATCTCCTGAAGGTCTCCACAGGCATGGACGGACTCTGGGGGATATGTTTCAAGTGCATGCAAACAGCCATGCCTGACCCCCAAACAGAAGAGGCCCCCATAATCAGGGAAGGTGCCTGGCGTCTGGGTGAGCTCCCTTCACACTCACTTAAGCTTTGGCTGCTAGGGAGCGTCCAGGAGGCTCCAGCCAGAGGCTGCTTAACCTCAGCACCTCCCACTGCGAGCTTGGGCTTCCCCACGCAGCCCCTCCCACGCTCCCTGAGGCGTAGCCCCAGGGTTCATGTGATCCTGTGCTTGCTTGGTCAAAGTACCCACCCAGCAGGTTCTGCCCAGCAGCTGAGTCCACCTCATAAGTTCCTGCTGTGGCCCACAATGGAACCAAAGTGTCTCCTGCAGTCCTTCCTTACACACACACACACACACACACACACACACACACACACACACGTCTCCTTTGTGACTTTGGTAACTGTAAAAGAATTTTCTTCTTGTCCTCAGCATCCTAAATGCCTGCTCTCATTTCTTCATATCGTCAACGTCCTAAATATTGAAAATGATTAGGCCAGCACCCAACACATGCTATGTGAATTCACTCACTCACTCACTCATCCATCCAAGCATTGTTTAAGCCAGCCAGGCGGTAGGAGTGTGAAGTGGAAGCATGGGTGAGTGAGTGAGTGAGTGAGTGTGTGAACAAGTGAGTGAATGAGTGAGTGAATGAATGAGTGAGTGAGTGAACAAGTGAGTGAGTGAGTGAGTGAATGAATGAGTGAATGAGTGAGTGAGTGAGTGAGTGAACAAGTGAGTGAGTGAGTGAACAAGTGAGTGCATGAGTGAGTGAGTGAGTGAGTGTGTGAACGAGTGAGTGAATGAGTGAATGAATGAATGAGTGAGTGAATGAACAAGTGAATGAATGAGTGAGTGAATGAACAAGTGAGTGAGTGAATGAATGAGTGAGTGACTGAACAAGTGAGTGAGTGAGTGTGTGAACGAGTGAGTGAATGAGTGAATGAATGAATGAGTGAGTGAATGAACAAGTGAATGAATGAGTGAGTGAATGAACAAGTGAGTGAGTGAATGAATGAGTGAGTGACTGAACAAGTGAGTGAGTGAGTGAGTGAACAAGTGAGTGGATGAGTGAGTGAGTGAGTGAGTGGATGAGTAAGTGAGTGAGTGAGTGTGTGAACGAGTGAGTGAATGAGTGAATGAATGAGTGAATAAATGAGTGAACGAATGAATGAAAAGTGGATCCTCTGTGAAAAGCATCAAAGCAGCAGTGTCTATCTGCCATTGCTGGGATGAGCATTTTACAAACGATTTATCCCACACGGCGCGCAGAGCTCTCAGACACAGAGAGGCACTGCTGCCTCAACTACCAGATGGAGAAAGTGAGGCGTGAAGAGAGAGGGGCACCGCGGGGCCTGTGAGCCAGGGTGTCCCCCTGCCTCCTCCCTCCCTGCACCCCCCCCCAACTCTCTGGACACCGAGTCCCAGAAATGAGTAGACAGCAATCAAAGCCAGGTGATCCTGCCCTTAAACGGAAGTCCATCTGGCGGACAGTATGAGCTGTGCAGCTGCCCCCTCTCCCCTCTGCCCCCCTCCCTGCTTGCCGTGAGTATCCAGTCATGGCTCTTGTGATGGTATTAGCTGTCTTGACCATCCTGAAAGAGTTCTGTCAGGGTAGTTTTTAAGCAAGCACAGAGGTGTCCCACCAAAGCAACGTCCAAGTCTCAGGTCAAGGCTGAAGTGGAAATAGGCAGCTGTCCCATGGTGAATGTTCCCGCTGGGCAGACCCTGCCTGCCTAGATGGACCTCAGAATCCCAGGCGACAGGACAGCAGTGCGTTCCTCTGATCTGGGGCTCCTGTGGTGCTGTGGTCAGGCTTCTGAGAGCTTGGGGACCACCTGGACGGCTCCCAGGGGTTAAGGATGCTGAGAGCTGATGGTCTGGCCCTCCACCCACCCTCCTGAGCTCCCACAGAAGGGGTGACAATTGACTCTTGTCCTTGCTAATCTCCTTCCTCTCCTTTCTGGAATTTCTGGAAGTAGCCATCAGGATGTTAGGACATCAGGGGATGAGCAGGCAACTCCAGGACAAGGTAGCTGCTCACCCTCTGTAGCACAGTAAAGTCCACAGTCTGGTGTAAAAAGCCTCATAAAAACGTTGAAGACAATGGTGGTTAATGCTATCAGGGAGAGGAAGGCAGCATTCTAAAGCCCAGAAACAAAGACATAAATCACAGAAGCTGCAGAGAGCGGATAGATGTGTGTACCTGAAATTAAAACAGGGGGGGAAATCAGTGTGACTAAAGAGATCATAAATGAAATTAAAACCCAGCTACCAAATGGATGAGCTTCAACACTTATATATTTTAAAAAATGGTTAGTAGCTTGCTGTATAAATATATTTTAAAGCGTGCTCACACATCAGGTGGAGACACTAATGCCTACGGGAAGGGACGTCCCCGGAGAAGGCGTGTAGATGGCCACAGAGACGCAAACGGCTCCGGAGCAGGTGGACAGCGTGTCTCTGATTTCACCAGGAGCCATTGGTGGCTTCAACACAGGGTCTTGGTGAGTGGGTTTGGTGTTGGCCAGGGGAAGAGGACCTCTAAGGCCAGGGAGCCCCTTTCCTGGAAGCCATTTAGTCACCTGCAAAGTTCCTTAAAATTCATGGTCCAGGTCCCCTGAAATGGCTCGGCCGTGCTGGTATGAGGACCTGGGCACGGCGAAACACGCTTACAAGCCCAGCACTGGTGGGGACATGCGCGGGCAGAGCTGACAACCCAGCCAGATTGATAAGCTTTAGAGTCACGCTGTCTCGTAAAAATAAAGGTGGAGAGCCATGGTGGGGCACACCTGATGCCTTCTCAGGCCTCCATGGGTATGGGTGGAAGCAAGCACAGCAAACGCGCACGCACATTCCGAAGCAACGCACGCCACTCCCACGCACGTACCCAAGCGACGCACGCCACTCCCACGCACGTACCCAAGCGACGTACGCCACTCCCACACACGTACCCAAGCGACGCACGCCACTCCCACGCACGTACCCAAGCGACGCATGCCACCTCCACTTTCGGTGCCCTCCCATGTTCTTGGACCGTGACCCTGCATCGTGCATCCTGCGACTGAAGCCTCTGGGAAGATCTCAGATCCAGACAGAACCAGAGTCATCCTGAGCATTCAGGCTCTACCCTGGGCATGGGGTGGGATTCTGAAACGCACGCCGTGGATTCAGACACGCTGTGGCCAAAGTGTATCACTCCCAATCCCTCATTTCTGAAATGACCCTGAGGTGAGAGGCACTCGTCTAACTGTGCCAAGGCAGGATGGCAGAGAGACTTCTGTAAAGTCAGCAGTAGAGCCATAAAAGGGTTAATTTTCTTCTTTTTTTGTGTGTGTATATATATATATTGTTTTTTAAACATATGTCCCTCTATTCCTTCTTTTGTCTGTAGTATGGTTTTGGGGCTGTTTGAAGAGATGAAGCCTTTCAAATGTAGCCCAGGCTGGCCCGAACCTTGCTTTGCACCTGCCTGGAGATGTCAAACATGAGACCCCATGCTCGGCTAAAGGCATTCTTCCTTTCCCGAAATCCTGTTTGTTCAATTGCTATTAAATGGCTACTAACTGACTAGGCAAATCAGCCTTGATTTTTTTTTTTTTTTTTAAATCCTTGGGATGAAATCCAGGGCTTTGTGCCAGGCGGCCAGGGCTCTCTATCACTGAGCCACGACCCTAGGCCACATTTGAAATTTTCATTACAACTGAAATTTTCATTAAAATGAAACCTTTCAATAAAAGCCCACAACATTTATAAAAATTTTCCTCAACTGGGAGCCATCTGGTGAAGGCTTGCACTGCTCAGGTGGGGTTTCCAGCTTCTGGCTGCTGTGGCAACTGTCACCGTTTTGGCCCGGTGACACTCGGGGCTGAGAGTGTTCACCTCGAAAGCAGAGGGGCCAGAGCTCCATACTCAGCCACACAGAGAAAGAGACTTGCTTTTTCTCTGTCATGGGCACTCTCCCATGTAGGACAACAGGGGACCCTGGTCGCAACCCACTAGATGACAGTGGCTCTCCCAGGGGGGACAAGCCCAATCCAAAAGTGTACCCCAAATGTGCCAGTAGGAGACACAACCCACTCCACCTCAGAATCCACTGGTACTGAGAGAGAGAGTTGGGGGAGGGCGGTACGCACTTCCTCTGGCCACACTGGGAACATCACTCATGTTCCCTTAGCTTTTCACCCAGGGTACTTCCAGATGCTCACTCTATGAGCCAGGAGCCCTGCATTTGGGCTCTCACCAGATCTGAAAAGCATCTCTAAGACCATCCATCTTCTGTCCATATCCACGTGTACACGGAAGACAGTGCCCTGTCACCCCAACTCCTGAGAGGAAGCCGCGGTCCCACAGAGGCCGCCACCACACCAGCCAGCCTCTGCTGGAGGAGATGCTCAGGGCCTTCCAGAGGATAATGTGTGAATGGGGAGGTGACACCCTTGCTGGGGTAGATAAGCTGGACAGGGTTGGTACCCAGATAGAGTTCTTTCCACGGAAGCTTGGCGCTATCATTTGTTTGTGAGGCTTCGATGGGCTAAGGAGCCTTCGAGAACGACATGGTTACAAAAAACAAATAATAAATAAAACGTTCAGGGAAGAAGCAGGAAAGGTGGGGGAAGCCGGTCCATGCAGAGCTAAGGCCAGGGAGGGGCTGGCGTTGAGTCCTGACAACAAGGAGTCCACCACCGCAGGAGGGAGTTGCCCCTGGGGTCTGGGGAGCTGAAGGCCCAGCCAGGGTTGACTGGAAGCAGGCGGCAGGTCCCAGGTCTCCCGCCCTCCACATGTGCATCACTGCTGCCCATTGGCAGAACCACTCCCTCTCAAAGCCACGGACAAAGGAGTGACGAGCCAGCTGCGGAGATGGAGAGGCGGACGGGGGAGGCGTGTGTGCATGTCCGGCACACCCAGAGCAGTCCCTACCAAAAACCCTCTATGTGCCACAGGAGGAAATGAAGCCATGCACAGAGAGGTGTGATAACTCCACCGAAGCCACACAGTGGGGAGGTAGAGCTAGGACCAACGTCTACTTCATTTGAGCCTCTAAGCACCAGGCTTTGCAGTGTGGAGGGCCTAGGCTGAAACCTCAGCCTGACACTTAAGGGCTGCTGGTCTTATGTGCTGCCCTGCGCCTGTAAAGCAGGGCTAGCAATCCCTGCATCAGCTGGGCTGTGAAGGGCAGGTGGGGGCGTGTAGAGAGAGGCAGGCACTGGGTGCTGAGCACCAAGTTGGACAAGGCCTCCCCCCGCGCCACCTCCCACACAACTCCTGGCAGTTATTAACTAGCGTCAGGCTCTGCATTATGCATGGGGCAATTTGTCTGCCTCTCCCTCCACCCGCAGCATCGATCCCCATGCTCGGCGGCCTCATTGAGATGCAGGGCCACAGCCCTGGGACTCCATCCCAGTGTCTGCTCAATAGCTTATATTTTTAATTTGTCAATAATCAGTTCAGACCTTGGACGAAGCCCCGTGGAAGGCTCAGCAGGGTTGCCGCATGGGGAGGAGGTGTTGTGCGCCAAAGGGAAGGGAAGAGTGACCTCTGCATCAAAGCAAACCTGGGTGGGGAACAGGAACAGAAGGGGACCGGACCGCGTCCTGGGGACCAAGGGAGCCAAGGCCGGGGCATGCGCCCCAAGTCAGCCAGCCTGCGTCCCCTGTGTCACAGTCCCCACACAGGTGCAAGTGAACTCGACCAAGACACAAAAAGTCTTCTAGTGCCTCTGTCCCAAATTTGTGAAGAGTTTGGAGGGCCGTGGGGGCGATCTGATGCATTCATTCGGAGCTGCCCTTAGCATGCAGAAGGTGTGTTAGTGGCATGTGTGTTAGCTACTCAAGTGACACTGAGTATTTTCTTTTACAAAAGGTTTTCTAAAAAGTGCGGCAAACAGAGGCAGTCAGTCCACAGTGGCCATCGCTGCACCCGGAGAGCCTGACACCGCACAAGAAAAACATCGTTTCCCATTTCATATCTGAGAGAGCTGAAGCTCAGATAAGGTAACCCGCTGGCTCGGGGTGTCTCACAGCAAGGACACAGGGTAGGACACTCAGAGTGTAGGTTCCACCTTCGCTGTTCCAGTCAGGCATGTTATGGTCCTCAACACAAGGCAGAAAAGCCCTCATCCTTCCCTGGCATTCTTTTTGTTTCGGCCTGTTCCCTGTCAGCCTTGGGTACCATGGAGAGGTGGGAGAACAACAGGAGGCCTCCTCCCTCACTCCTGGGCCTTCCTGCATCCTTTCACTGGGGCATTCTTGTCCCCCACACAGAAAGGAAGAGACTGGAAGAGGCCTCAGGGCTGGAAGGGGTATGTGAGGGTGGGTGTGGCCTTCCTCCAGGAAGCAGGGTCCTCCCAAGGTGAGGACCGGTCAGAACAGCTCAGGATTTGAACGTGCCACAGGAGGCCAGCAGGTCCTGCCTCTGACATCACCGATGCTGGACACCTGACCCCACAGTCACCATCTGTATGATGCATCTCTTCCTGCACGATTCACTATTGGCTACATGAGAAAATGAAAGGCTCACCATTCTTCAGGGTCCCCGAGGCCATGACCCTGTGCTGGTGGGAAGCAGGGAGGCAAGCCCAGGGCCACTTCTCCGACCCCCTGGGTGTGTAGTCCAAGGTGAGCCCACCCACCAGCCAGCTACCCACAGGACCTGAGTCACTGGAGAGTCAGAAGGTTGAGACTACCCCAGCTCCTCACCCTGACCCACTGTTTACCCAGCTGGTTACTGCATGGGGTCTGGAGAACTGCGGGGCGTGGTGTGCTGCCTGGGGATCCAGCAGCACTGGGGACTTTCCTCCCACCACACTCCTGTCTCCAGAGACCTTTCCCCCAGAGCCTATGTCTATTGATAGCCTTATTTCCTCTGGAGAGCTCTCTGGTGCTGGCAGAATCCCCATATGCGCACAAGTCGGAAACTGCAAATGCCCCTGAGACTCCTCCAGCCAGCGGGGATGCTCTCATGGGTGGATCTGGGCGCTCTACAGGGCCCGAGCTTTGAGAACCTCCACAACCACTTCCTCCTGTCCTTCCTTACTGAGAAGATGGGAAACCGAGGCAAGGCAGCTTGGGAGACTGCTCGAAGAAAGATATGGCAGGTGGTATGGGAATGACCTTCTTCATTCACAACCCCATGTATCTCCCCAGAAAGATCTGGAGGAACCCCCAGAAGGCCACTGTGGCACTCGGGCCTCTAGGGGACCCTGGAATGGATGGGTCCTTAATAGTCCCCTTCCCCAGGATAGAGTGGGTGCTCAAGAGAAGTGAGTGCCGGCCAGGGCACACTGGTACCTTGCAGTGTGAACACAGATGGCTCGCAGCTTCACTCTCTAAATCTAGCTCATCTGTCACTGGCCTTGTCAGCTCAGAAAAAAACCAGGAAAGAGCTATACCACCACTACCCTCTCCTGCTCCTCCCCTCCCTCCTCCTCCCTCCCTCTCCCTCCTTCCCCTACCTCAGCTCCTGGTCTTTGAAGTCTTGCGGGTGTTTCAGCAAAACTTCCTTAGAAGTGCTGGAGACAGCTATGATTGCCCTGAGCCCCCGTGTCTTGCACATCCTGAAGATTCCGAGAGAGGACCAGGGCTGGCAGAAGAGAATCCTCACACACACCCCTGCCTCACACACACCTCGCAGAAGGGCCTCACCAACCACAAACCCCACAGAGCTCAGCTCCGGGTTTTCTCGGAAGCTCCGATCAGCTTCACAGCACAGTCACTTTTGAACAGGAGCAGCAAGCTTGCAGTGGGCATCCCCGCAGGGGCTGCCCTCACTCTTTCTGTTCTCCCTGATCCGGGCTGAGGACAGCAGGTTGGTTTTGCCATCGGGAGCACTGGGATGTGAAATGGGCCAGGGAACAAATGAGGGAGAGGAATTCAACGTGTCTGGGCTTCTCTGTGGCTGGAGTTTATTCATGCGGGAAGTGAGCTGAGTCTACAGATTTCCCATGGGGCTCAGAGTGTCAGCTGGCCTGGTGACAGGCAGCCCTGGGGCAGGGCTAAGGGAAGGGTGGAAACTCTGAGCCTTGTAGCAGCCCAGGGTCTCTCACTCTCCAAGGTAGCCTTCTACACTGTGTGGCCTGGAGCAGGCTGCTGCCCACTCTGAGCCTCAGTTTCCCTATTAGATAAGCAAAGGCTCTGGAGCTGTGAAACAGCGGGACTAATGTCCTCCTGACAGTAACTGGCTTATGTGTACCATTCAAAGGGACGCTTGTCCCAAACCAGTGGCCCAAACCCTGGCGATTGCTCTGTCCACAGTGCTGAAATGGAAGTCCGCCTTCCTGCCTGGGCTGTGAGACCTTCTACAGCAAGCCCTGACCCTCTGCTTGCACTGCTTTCATCTCTCTTCTCCTCATACCCTCGGTTCCACTCCTGCTGTGATGCCACACTCTCTCCCTCGTGCCTCATCCTTCTTTTCTCCGTCCTCTTTCTCTTCTTTCTCTCCTACTCTCCCCTTCCCTCTCCACTTGCCTGTCTCATCTGTCTCTCCTTTCCTGTCTCCCCCTCCACCTCTCTCCCTTCCTCTTGACCTTTGTCTGCCCAGCTTCCCGACCCCAGTTCACCCATGGACTTCTTCTGCCTCCTTGGAAGAGACACAAACCTCCAGCCGGAGTCTGTTTTCTCTCCCCTCATCCACCCCTTTGAGACATCAGCGTCCCCACCGTGTCCCCATTGTGCCCCCACTGTGTCCCCACCGTGTCCCCACTGTGTCCCCACTGTGTCCCCACCGTGTCCCCACTGTGTCTCCTGAATGACAGATCCCCTCCTTCTACTCTCCTCTGTAGAGACTCTCATCCTCCAAAGAGATGCCCCTGAGGAAAGAGGCCACTTAGCAGTCAGCAGGGCGACAGATCCACACCCAAACCCTCAGCTGAAGTCCCTCTCGCTGAACAACCTGCCTCGGCCTAGACTGGGAGCTCAGCAGGCAGGAAGGCACTACAGCACATCTTCCCAGAGACAGGAAATAAGGAAAGTGGTAGGTACTCATCTTTGATCTTTGTTAGGATAGTAAGAGCCAAAGCACTGGGCTGAGGCTACCTTGGGCATTTCAGGTTCAAACATAGGGGCGGGGGCTGACACATAGATTCTGACCTAAATGACAAGAAGGGACTTTCCAGGCAAAGGACTCAAAAAGGTTTTGAGCTGAGGTCAGCTAGTACAATGGCCACTGTGGGAAAGGGAAGGAGATGAGGCAAGGGTGAGCTCAGAACGGAGAAGCTAGAACTGACCTCACAGAGCACGAGGGAGCATCTCCTCTATCTGTGGAGCTACAGCTTTAGGGATTGCCTTGTACTTACATGGTCATTTGTCCCCACAGATACCAGGATGGGAGGACACAAGGGTGTGGATTGCTTAGACGTGTAGTGTCACCTCCATCCCTAGCAATCTCCAAACCCACCAGGCCTTCAGTAAGTCTAATTTATCCAACTTGGCACAGACAGAACCTGAACTTAAGGCTTGTCTTACAGAATAACGGTGGTTGTTATCCCCCTCACAATCAAAACCACTGTTTCCACTATCATCCTCACCACCAACACCATTGCACTATCACCACCAACACCACCACCACCATCATCATCATCATCATCATCACCTCTTTACTATCATTAGCACCACCACCACTAATACCACCATCCCCTTCATCCCCAGCAGTGGCACCATTACCCTCACCATCATCCCATCTCCACCCCCACACTGGTCCCCACTCTCATCACCATCCCTGTCATCATCATCATCATCATCACCATCTCCACCCCCACACTGGTCCCCACCCTCATCACCATCCCTGTCGTCATCATCATCATCATCATCATCCCATCTCCACCCCCACACTGGTCCCCACTCTCATCACCATCCCTGTCATCATCATTGTCATCATCACCATCTCCACTATCACACTGGTCCCCACCCTCATCACCATCCCTGTCGTCATCATCACCATCATCCCATCTCCACCCCCACACTGGTCCCCACCCTCATCACCATCCCTGTCGTCATCATCACCATCATCCCATCTCCACCCCCACACTGGTCCCCACCCTCATCACCATGCCTGTCATCATCATCATCATTATCACCCTCATTATCATCCTCATCGTCATCATCATCATCTTGGAATAGCTGTAATTGATATAGGGACAAAAAGAAGGCTGCAAATGTTCTTAATGATCTTGTCCACCGCTATCATCATCGACAGAGCAAGTAGATTACTTCCACAAGCACTAAGATGAAGTCCACTGTGTGTAATGAAGAGATAAACAGGTCCACGGAGCAGCCAGTATGGAGCAACAATAACATTGAGTCCAACTAACGGATTGGGCATCTGTGGGGGCCTTGATTTGCTTCCTTAAATCCCGTTATCACTCCAAGGTGGACTTTCTACTATGCAGATGAAGAATCAAGGTATGGAGCCATGATACAATCAAGAAAACTCCAACCTTCAACCCCATCTGTCCCCAGGAGGAAGGCACTGCCCCACTCCTCTGTACTACCCGTCACCCAAAGCCAATGCTCATGGGCTGCGTGTCACATCAGCCATCTCAGCTGTGCTCTGCTGGAGATGTGGAGAAGTTTTCCTCCCGGTGGCTGTAGTCCTTGTAATGAGATCTATAGCTTGAAGCTTCCTATATGCCCATTTCTTGATATGCAGGAAAGGAAGCAAAATGCAATCACTAACAAAAAAAAATGGTGCAGCTGTGTGGAGGTCTTGGTGTCTCAGTGGTGTCCTCTTCAGCCCGATAGTGCTCCTTTGGGAGATCAGTCAGTGGTGTCTGAGCTAGGAAGCTTCTGTCTCTGGATCCAGATGGAAGTGTTAGCTTTTCTCAGGGAGACCAAAAGAGAAAGCCCTCAAGTCCAGTTCTCTCAGAGCCATTGCCTACTCTTGCAAATGCCGGAACTGCCGGAACTCTGTGTGTTTTAGAACTTGAGGTATCACTCTGTACAGCCTGGCTAGAGGGACAATAACCCCTCAGCTTCTTCCAGCAGCAGCTGATAATCTTTAAGTTGGACACTCTGCATCTTCCTGGGAGCAGCTCCATATCAGGGGCAGGTTCTTTGGGGAGGTGAATTTGACCTCAGCCATAGGGCTCACCAATCAGATCTGGTCAATAAAAATCATCCCATTCATTCCTAAGGCTGTGATAATTGACTGCCTGTTGTGTAGCATGTGACCCGGATCATGCCAATGAGGGTAAAGCAGCCTTTTGTGGATTCAGAGAATCCTGTTCACCTCAGCAGAAGCCCAACCTGGAGGCTGCCATTAGGAGAAAGAGAGGGAAGGCTTGAACTTTGGCGGCAAAACTTGCTTCACATCTGAAAGATCTACTTTTCCATTGCTGTTTTACTTGACTTTCACAACCCTGTTTTTTTTTTTAATCAAGTTCAGCTACACACAGTAAGTAGCCTGAGGTCACACAACCGGTAAGCAAACGTCTACACCCTTAACTAACGAGCTGTGGCAATCCCACACAACTGTGTCTGAAGCCCGTGCCAGGCACTGTGCAGGGCTCTTTGTCCAGTTGCTGGATGAAGCTTCCACCCTGCAACGCTCTGAGAAAGGCTCGGCTTCCATGGGACAGATGAAAAGCACCGAGATGTACTCACCAATCTCCCAAAGCCAGGGGGAAGAACACCCTCATTCTGTTCCGAGATGGACATTTGGGTTATGCCCTGTTACTGCTTAATTTGGAGGCATCTGCCCAAAAGGCTCATAGGCTCAAAACACAGTCTCTACATGGTGTCCCCAGTGAGAGAGGCCTAGTCCAGAGGGTGCTGACATCACTGGGGAACATCCAGAAATTTGTGGCTTAACGGCCAAGAGAAGATGGAAAGTGGTTGAAAGAAGTGGGTCAGGGCGAACCCCTAGAAGGAGGCGTTTGACTGGCTATTTCTTCTCCCTTCTCTTTCGGGGTGCATGTCACTTTTCTAAGTGTCGTGACACAATACTATGACAAATGCAATTTCTAAAAGAAAGTATTTAGTTGGACGTATGATTTCACAGGGCCGGAGTCCACGCTAGCAAGCAAAGGCACAGCAGCAGGGATATCCGAGAGTTCACATCTTGATCCATGAAAGGGAGGAGGGGCGCACAGTAGGAATGTCTCCAGCCCTTCGAAATCTCGAGCCCAAGCCCAGTGATACACCTCCCCCAACAGTACCACACGTCCTAATCCTTCCAAAGCAGGTCGGCCAACTGCAGACCAAGTACTTAGACGTGTGAGCCTATGGGAGCCATTCTCACTCGTCACGTCACTCACTCACACGTCACGTTCCATCCCTTGGCTCCCTCGTGGGCTTGTAGCCCTGTCATAATGCAAACTGCACCCAGTCCAACTTCAACAGTCCTCTTAGTCTTTCAGTCCCAACGCGTTTTGAAAGTCCAAAGTCTCTTCTGAGATTCAAAGCAATCTCTGAACTGCATTCCTCCCATAAAATAAAAGAATCAAATTACATACTTCCAAATACAATGTCACGAAATGTGCGTCACACTCCTGTGTTGGCTAGTTTTATGCCAACTTGACACAAGCAAAAATCATCTGAGAGGAGGGAACCTTAATTTAAGAAAATGCCCTACAAGCGTGCCTACAGCCTGACCTTATGGATGCATTTTCTCTTTTGAAGTTCCCTCCTCTCAGATGGCTCAAGCTTGTGTCAAGTTGACATAAAGATACCACAATTGACCCCTTTTCAACTTGACACACAAACACATCGCTGTTAAGCCATAACCTTTTCTTTATTGTTTATCCCCCAAAATAACACAATAATGTCAATATCACACTTTAAAATATTACAACTTTTAAACGTCTCACAACCTTTAAAAGTTCAAACACTCAAAAGCCCAAAGTCTTTTTTGATACAGTCAAAAAATCTCTCTAAAAAAAATCCAAAGGGACCCCTCTCTTCTCACTCACTTTCTAGACCAGCTTTCCACCCCGCAAGCTTGCCAATGTCCTTATATCAGAGGAAGTGACACGGGATGGGTGATGCTCTTTCTCAGTCCCCAGGGACTCATTTCAGATCCTCCTGGCTACCAAATCAAGTGACATTCAAGTCCCTGCTAGAAAACTGCACAGTGTTTGCAGAGGGCCCTCATACATCTTGGCGTGCCCTAGCTGGTCTCTAGGCCAAGTCACCATTCCACTACCTTAGAAATGCTGTGGACTGTAGGTGTCTTGGTGATGGGGAGAGGGAAAGTGTCTTTGTCACAGAGTCTAGGTCCAAGTCTATGGGAATGGAGGACTGGCTTGACAGGAAAAGGCGGAAAACTATGCTAGCCCATGTCTTTAATCCCAGTCTGCACTCTGGAGGATGAGGCAGGAGGATAGACAGTTTGAGGCCAGCCTGGATGAACTGTCCGGCTCCATCTTCATCAAAGCTGGCACACAGGAGATCATCCAAGAACACACTGAACTCTAGGCCATGTCCTGAGGAGGGGGTGTGGCAGGCAGGAGTCAGTCTTAGACCCCATTGGTCTGGGTATGCAGACAGGCAGACATCAGAGAGGCAGGCAGACCTGTTAACATGGACAAGAAACACTGGGTCCTGGTGGGCATCCGTGCAGAGCACCTGTGGGAGGCAAGGTGGCGGTGGAGGCATTCATGGTGCCAACAGGTCAGGGCCCCAACTGAAAGAGCCTTGAGTGCCAGAAATGCAAGCATGGCAGCTGCCAAACAAAATGCACCAGGTAAAAAAAACCTGACAACTGCAGTATCTTCCCGTGGTGCTGTTCTTCAGCCAGCTGCTCCTGCAGGCCACCTTCTCAGCACGCACCAAGCTCAGAAAGCCTCTGTGATTGTCCCCAGGTTCGCACGAGTGGAAAATGGCCTGGTCAGAGGCCACTGCCCTTTGGTGCCTCCACAGAAGAGAGTACTCTGTCCACTAAGTGAGGATGAAAGAGGACAATCTCCAATGGGTTTATCAGCAGCTCTCGGGTAGCCATAGTTCAACAGCTCAACCCCAGGCCTGCAATGAATTAAAATGGAAGCTTTGCCCATCTTGACTCTGCAGTGAAGCTGGGAACATCTTCATGCTGAGGCTCTGGAAGAGCCGGGTGAGTTGTTATCTATCCATCACAGAACCTGAGGTGTCTTACGTGGGGCAAAGGCCGTGTGGAGACCACCGGCCACTATCTCTGTTGCTTTCTCAAAGAACAAGGATGTTGAGACGCCCTGCCTGCCTGGAGACAAGTGGCATGGAGGTGCTGTGGCAGGCCCTCCCCCCTCCCCGGAAAGGGACAGCTGGGAGGGAGATTAGGGGGATTCACACGGAATGTATGTACGTCTGGCGCGTATGGTGCATTTGGCAGAGACGGGCTCTGGACGGAGACGTGCCTCCCCGGAAAGATGCGAGCGCCATTTGGCATTCCGTGTTTTCCCAGCCAGCCCGGCCTTGTCTGCCTGAGAGGGTGGGCTGCATGCAAATGCCGAGCTGGGGGCGTAGTCTATACAGGGGAGACTCACACTGACAAGAACAAAGACTGGCAGATAGGGCCTGAGAAAGCCTGGGCGCCTCCTGTTGGGCTCTGCAGCAGTCACCTTAGGCCTCTCAGGTGCCCTGGACCTGAACCTGTTGTTCAGGTGTTCAGACTGTAGAAAGATACAACTTTCCTTCACTCTTGGGGTAGACTAGATCAACTTATATCACATTTAAAAAATTGTGTGTGTGTGTGTGTGTGTGTGTGTGTAGATTACAGAAAAACTTGTAGGGATTTTTTTCCTTCCACCATGGGGGTCTCTGGGATCAAACACAGGTGGTCAGGCTCGGCAGCAAGCCCCTTCATCCACTGAGCCATCTCTCTGACCTTTCCTTGTTTCTTACTTGTATATAAACTCCAAAGTGTGTGTTATCTGCTCCTGGCTTTGCAGTCTCTCTCCAGCCACTTTGGGGACCGCAGGTTGGGAAGTCAGCTCTGGAGGACATCCAGGCAGGTGGCTTTGCATAGTTATTCATTTCCAGGGCATTCCCCTCCAGGGAGAGAAGAGACACAGAGGAAGGAAGTCCAGCATCTCCCCCCAGTCTGGGAATCTTGAGCTCCCTATGAGGAACACTGACAGGAAGCATAGCAGAACGGAGCTGGGGTGCTAGAAGGCTGCCTCACAACCTCACGTGGTTCCTGCTCCCAAGGCAGAGACCACCTCCCCCCAGGACCACCCTAACCCTTGAACCTCAATATTCCCTCCTTAGAATCATGTGGAACAATCCCGTATTGCCCATGGATGCCATGGAAACGCATCGCTGCAGATTCCCGTGACTTCCCATCTTAGGTTGAACTCTGACCCTGACAGAGCAAGAACTTTTTCTCCTGCCTTTAGTAGTCTGGTAAGAAAACCCCAAGCCCCAAGCCCGTGAGCGCATAAACACAGCTCACCCAGGGCACCTTTGTGAGATCTGGCCACAGTAGGCAGCCACTCCCAGCAGGATTGTTGGAGAACACTTCCCCTCCCTTTAGGTGGATGAAGACCACACTGGAGAGTGCAGGGCATCACTCACTGCTCAGGAGCTCTCCCACAATGCACCCCAACCCAACCACATCTGGAAAGCCTGGTTGTAAGGCCCTCAGCATGGGCAAGGAGTGGGCTTGGCACTCGTCTTTGGCGCCAGATTCCCCCTATCATGTGCCATGATGGGCCAGCCCTTCAAGCTCATGAGGACTCTTTTTTTTTTTTTTTTCCCAGAGCTGAGGACCAAACCCAGGGCCTTGTGCTTGCTAGGCAAGCGCTCTACCACTGAGCTAAATTCCCAACCCCTTCATGAAGACTCTTAACATGAAGCCAACATAGCTTCTACTGTGACCTGGCCATGATCTTTAGAGAAGATCTGAACCCGCTGAACCTTGGTTCCCCACTCTCACACGAGAAGCTCACTTCGACCTGTGATGGCTACTTAAGATGTAGGTTCCGTGGCCCCATCTTAAGCCCCGTGGTTGGCACCTGGTACACATGGGCTGCTGTGAAGTGCCAGGGTCCCTGGGGAGGAACAGGTGGATTCCTGTCATCACGTCAGTACGTCAGAGGAAGGCAGTCTCCTGCCCGTCTCGTCAGCAAAGATGTTCAGTACCCCAGAGATGTTCAGAGATAAGGATGGGGGTCTCCGCAATCTCCCACTCCCCTCGTGGATACCTAGAAGCCTCTCTGAGATTCTCTCTCTCTGTCCATGAAGATGAGAGATATCCCAATTTTAAATATAATGGGCTGGGGCTTGGTCATAGACAGTGCACTTAAAGCCATACCTAGTGTGTGAGTCTATATGGCCAAGGCTCTACCTGGGGTGGGAAGTGGAGACAGGAGAATCACAGCACCTCACAGGCCAGCTAGCCTGGTGTAGGCAGTTATTAGGAAGAACCCTGCCTCAGACAAGGTGGACGTGGGGACCGACACCTGAGGGTGTCCTCTGACGGCTGCACGTGCGCTGTAACATGCATGCACCTGTAGTCACATGAGTACTCATGGCAAACAACCCTTCCTTTTCTTTTTATCCCACAGATTCGAGTGGAGACAGAAATAGGGAATTTATTTGCAGAGACAGAGAGAGAGAGAGAGAGAGAGAGAGAGAGAGAGAGAGAGAGAGAGAGGAGAGAGAGAAACAGTGGAGTCTAAATGTGACAGGTCCCCTGTGTCATTACCCAGGACTCCTGGGAAGAGCCAATCTGCTCAGAGCCTGTTACACTTACAGGACGCTGGTCTCTTCCCTCTCAGAAATCATGACTACGAGGAAGGGGGCTGCCAGCTCTGCTCCTCACCAGCCCAGGGCTGTTGCTGCTGCTATTTTGAGGAACCCTGGGGCTCTGTGAACACCGTGTGACAGTGGCACTCAGACAGATCCTTTCGTGATGAAATGTTCTAAGTGCCCAGGTTTCATTTTCACTGTCTCAGTATTCTATTTATCTAGACCAGCGTGTGTGTGGATGGGTGTACACCACGCACACACGCACATATGGGTATCACCACAGTGTGTTCAGAAAGACAGCAAGGAGGGAGTCACGCAAGCCATTAAGGAGAAATTACCAACGCCTATTTCTCTTGGCCTCTGGTGCATTAATAAGAGAGGTTACAAGCTGTCAAGGAGCAGAGGGTGGTAACACCACAGTGTGTGTGTGTGTGTGTGTGTGTGTGTGTGTGTGTGTACCTGTGCAGCTACCTGATTCCACGGCTATAGCCTTGCCTTAGCAGCTGGGAGGCTGTGCATGGAGAAATGACAGGCAGCGCCCTTTTCCGTGGACTGGATGGGCAGGCAGAAGCCTGTTCATCTGTACTGGCTGGGGCACAACCCATGGCACAGCCCTGCTGGACAACAATTGCAAGCTGAAGTACCGACATTCTTGAGTAAGGTGGCTTGGCTGACATGTCCCTCATGGTCTCAGGACTTTGGATACTTGGTTTCTAGATAGCGGCACTGTTTGGGGAGGCTTGGAAGGCGTGGCCTTGCTGAAGAAAGCACATCACTGAGGAGGACCCATGACATTTGTCCAAAATGGGAGCTCTTTGCTTACTGCTCCAGCCAGCGTGCATGCAGCTGGGCCTGCAGCCTGCTGCCCTAATAAACCATCTCTTCTATAGTTGTCGTCACCACCGTGTATCATTACAGAGAAATAACTAAGACAGAGTCACTAAGAATCGCCAAGCAGGTGATTCAGGGGTGGGGTGGAGGAGTAACGTCTAGAGTGCAGAAATGGAAAGGTATCCTAGGGCTTTGAGGTCCACTGCACAACCTACGAGGGGCCAGTTTGTCTCCGCACACAGGGGAATGGTTGGCTGTGTTAATGCCTCTGTGTAGGGTAGACTGTTGAAGGGCCTAAGTCTCAGCTCTGATCCCTTCCTCTGCTTGACAGACAGCGCCTGCTGTAGGTGTGTCTTGCACCTGTGACTTTTAACACAGTGTTATGGGAAAGCAACATTTACTGTTGTATGCCACTAAGATCTCCCGGCTGGTTCTTAGGCGGCAGCACCTGACTGATACAGTTTAACCGCAAAGTCCTTCATTTTACTCATCCAGGCAGTGCTTTTCGGGCCAGGTGTTTTGACAGGTGGCAGGTGCTTTGACAGATGGCAGGTGTTCTGACAGGTGGCTGGCTGGCTGACGGAAAAGGGCCAGGATTTCAGATTCGCTGATTTCCAGGACTGAAAGCGTTGTTCAAGGCACAGGGCTGAGAACTGTAACCGTGGATTTTGTTGCTTCTCTAGTTGCTGTGATGAAATGCCTGACAGACACAACTTAAGGGAGGAAGCTTGAGGGGGCACAGTCCACTGTGGTGGGAAAGGCATGGTGGCAGGAGTGGGAGGCAGGTGGTCACACTGTGTCTGCAGCCAGGAGGCAGAGAGAGATAAGTGTGGTGCTCGGCTGGCTTGTCCCTTTTTATTCAACACAAGATCCCAGCCATGGGATGGGGCCACCTCATTTAGAGTGTCTTCGTCCCTCAGGGTAGAAGATATAATCTAGAAGGTTCCTATCAGACACACCCAGAGGATTGTTTCCATGGTGATTGTAAACCCCAGACAAGTCAGCATGTGCCAAACCAGGGACTGAAAAACTTCCCCCCAAAATTGATGGGTGGGACAACTGACCGGAGGGGAGTCACTGGCCAAGCAGATGAGTTCTCTCGTCTCAGCTGGGGTTGGAGCCAGGCAGAAGAGAGGGAGGCTATCCGGGCTCAGGGCATTTCTGCTGAGCACTGAAGGTCAGAGTGTTGATATTTCAGGCAGACAGAGAGGCAGAAACAAAAAGTAACTCTTGTATCATTGGAAGTTACAAAGAAAGACTGAGGACCAGGGGCGGGGCCTCCAGGGATAGGACCAGGAAGGAGTTTACACCATAACCAGAGAGGATTGCTTGGAAAGGAATTAGGGAGCCATGGAAAGTTTGAGCAGGACCGCATAGAGCTTCCGTTTGGAAAATCTAGAAAGGTAGATTAGCTGAGACAAGGAGGCCAGCGGGTGAGGACGGGTGGAAGTGCAGGAGAGGAGGGCATCTAATCATCAGGCGTCTACAAGCTCCAGCCACTCTGCTCCTTTTGTTTATTTCATGAAATTTATTTATTCCATTTATTATCTATTAATTTGCAGAAAACTAGCTCAGTGAGTGTGAGTGAGTGTCCCCAAGTCTCATAGCAGGTGACACATCATGGCTTAGGGCCAGATCACGGAACGTGGATGTAGGTACTTTACCCCACACGCCCACCGTCCTTCCCAGCTCAGCGACTCATCTCCTGGCAAAGCCTCCACCTTGTGTGTCCCCCAAGCCAAGAAACTGAATGTGAATTCTTCAAGAAGTCCCTGTCCCAAAGGCCAGAGTTCCCATGATCCGGATGAGAAGGCTGAGGCCCTGACGGTGTGGGGGTGAGGGTGGGGTGGGGGTGAGGGTCTGGCTTCTGTGCCAAGCTACCAGAGATATCGCCAAGGCTAGAGACTGCAGAAGGGCTGAGACAAGAGTGACAGCAGCGAGAAGCAATGGGGAGACTCCGCTGGTCTGACTTCACCATGAGACTTTTTATGAGCAGTTAGCCTCTTTGGGCCTCAGTTTCCTCAATCTCCCAGAAAGCATTCCTCCGAGCCTTCTTCTGGACATGCCAATCTGGTGTTCTGGCCACGGTGAGGGGCCTGTAAGTGACCGGAAGATGTCCTTGAGGCAGGCTTGAGACAGATGGGGGGGTGGGGGACACACAGCCCTGCCTCTTCCTATGCCCTGGCTGCAGGCCCCATGGGTCCCAGCATGAGGGCCATGGCCACTTCCAAGGCCTCTCCACTGTGCTCACAGAGCTGCCCCTTTCCCTCCCCTCCGCCTTCTCTGCTGTTTACACGCTGTGCGTGAAGCTCACATTTGCTCCTGCCTCCTGAGACCTGCTCTGTTTCTTCTGGGGGTGGGGGGAAGGGGTTTCCTAAGTGTGGCTGAGCCTGTAATTCAGTTAGGTGAGTCCCAGCTCCGTGGTTTGGTGGATTTGGCCCAGCATGAAGAGGAAGCATAGAGATAGGTCCTGGTAAACCTCTCTCCAGAAAATCTAATTTCATCATTGAGAAATCTTCTGTCTCAAGCAGAGCCCCAGCCACCACCGTAAATTTACATATTCTATATGCCTGCAGAACGAAGTGGGTCCCATTTGCATAATGCTGCTGAAGGGGCTGGCGTGCCTCTTGAACCCTAATGCGGCAGGAGCTGGGAGCTGTTATTAAGCTGTAGACATTGGCAGGAGTGAGACCCAGATGGATTTCCACTCCAGCCTCGTCCTACCTGGTCCCCTTGTTACTGAAGGCCTGGGTCCCAGGCTGCCCAAGGATCCCAGGGTCAGGCACAGTCAGGTCAAGTCTGCAGGCTGGTGGGGAGGGAGCGAGCAGCTTTGGATTTCCAGCAGCTTGTGCTTTGGATGGTCTTGTGACATTACTTTTGTCCAGGCATGGCCCCTCTCCTCTCTCTCAGCAACTTGCCTACAGCCCACTGCTAGGCACCACGTTAACAGGAGCGCTCAGAGCAGCATTTCCACAGGTCCAGGCTGGAGGGCGGAGCTTGGGGATAGGCGGTCTCCCAGGCTCCCTTCTGTAACTGGCTTCTCATAGGCTGCACTGTTGGGAAGCCAGGTTGTCACTGGTCCTGCTCAGCAACTCTGTGGTTGGTTCGGGATCTTCACAGGGGAACAGTGGGTGTCCTGGAACCCACAGGTTGCTCGGTCACTTCCAGTCTCTCCAGGGCAGCAGACCTGCAGGTGACTCTGAGAGCCACTGTGGGCAGATAGGGTGAGGACTCCCGACCTTGGCCACAGTTGGGTTTTCTGCAGTGCTCAGTCTCGTGCTTGGTGACAGGTCAAGAGTGACTGCGAAGGTCCTGCCTTAGTCTCACCATGCTGGGGTCGGAGGCAGCTACTTTACAGATTTAAATCAGGTTAATCCATAAAGCATTTCACCCAGAGCTCTCCTGTCCCACTTCCTAGGCAATAGCACTGTGTAGTCCTTGCTGTGGGGTCCTTGCTGTGAGGTCCTCGCTGAGTGCCTGATAGGTGTAAAAACCCACAGGCGGCATGGGACAGAAGTGGGGACCTGGGTGGATCCCCAGCCTATATGCCTAGTAGTTAATAATGTATCCTGTCACGTTAATTCCTGTGGTCTGGCTTTGGGAAGAGAGCAGTCTCTGAGCAGCCCTCGGGAAGGGAAGGGCCCCTTTGTCTCTAGGGGAGCCCCACCATTTGTTGAAGGGCGCAGGCTCTCATAAGGGAAGCTGCAGATGGATCCAGTTCAACTCACAAAATCTCTGCAAAAGAGAAGTCTCTCCGCTGCCGCCGCGTCCTGACATGGTCGCCACAGTGTGGGCCAGCATTGTTTAGGGAACAGTGAAGTTGTGAAGCGGTTCAGTCCCCAGACCACAGGGAAGAAAGAGCCGATAGGGGAGGGGAAGGGAGGAGAGGGGAGAGGAGGGGGAGGGGAGGGAGGGGGGGGGAGGGGAGGGGAGGGGAGGGGAGGGGAGGGGGAGGGAGGGGAGAGGGAGGGGAGGGGGAGGGGAGGGGGGAGGGAGGGGAGGGAGGGGGAGGGGAGGGGGGGGGAGGGGGGGAGGGAGGGAGAGAATGCTCCAGCATGCAGTCTTGACAGCTCACTTAATTACCGCCACATAGCTAGAGTGGCTTATCATGCAGTATGATGTGAGCCCGCCCCTGTGCCAGGCTGCGGCCCAGCGCTCCCACATGAGGTACACTCCAGCACTCAGTCTCAGATCTGCGTCAGAGGACAATGCCTGAGAATGTCCACAGCAGAAGAATCTGATGCCTAAAAACTAGGCAGCCGCCCAGCCATTCCTGAGGGCCTACCACGTGACAGGAAGCCGGCCCCAGCCAATTCCTGTTTTATAAACAAAGCTCTACGGAAATAGAGCTGTCACCTGTGGTGGCTTTTAAACCACAGCAGCCGGGCTGTGGTCATAGTGGACAGAAGATCTGTAAAACCCAGAAGGATTTCTTATCTGGCCCCTTTCAGAATGAATGTGCCGCTTCCTGCGACGCAGGCATGCACACCCTGAGACCTCCTCGAGGAGCATGGGAGCTACCCACTGCGGCAGCTTTGGGAGCAGACAAGGCAGCACCCTGGGCAAGACACAGTAACATGAGGCAGAGGGTCATGGTCACACACGGAGGACACAGCGGCCTGACTCTGGATGCGGATGGAGAGGTAATAGGGCTAAGTTTCTGGTGCTTCATTCATCAAGGCACACACTCGCACTTACACACTTCCCCAAGTGTGTGTTGCCCATCAATAAAAGCTTGTAAGTACATAGGAAAGAGCAGTGGGCGTGTGCTGGTGCTGAGACTTTCTGCCTGCGTTTCCGTCATGGAACCTCAGACAACACATCGTCAAGTGAGAAACAGACAGTTTTAACTCTCACACGTGAGCACACATTTCTGCTCCCTGAACAAATGTATCAATCACTCCGCCAAGCAGGTGCTGGGAGACTGGCAGTGAGTGAAGTGGGCTCAGCCACCGCCTCTCTGGCGCTCCGTGGTCCTGCGTGCCTCGTCATACGTGTGCCATCACACTCAACAACATGACACAGACCTGCAGCCGTGTGCCCATCCCCTCCCTGCATGCTCACGTGGTGCCTTTGGTGTAAGAACTTTCCTGACTCTGCCCTGTGTCACCACAGACAGGCGACAGCCTAGGTGGCACTGCCCAGAGGGAGCATGAACCTCCATAGGACAACCAGCCTGGGCGGAGCAGGACTGCTTCCTTCTTGTGGCTTGCCTGTGAGAGGAAACGCCCCTGAAAGCTTGACCTACTAGGAGTATTCAAGCTTAGGGCTCTTTGTCGTGTGACTAGGCCACCCCACTGTGCTATGTTTTTTGTGTAAGCGCGCGTGTGTGGTACACCTATAAACACAGAGGCTGAGGGAGGATGCCGGGTGTGCCCTCCTCTGTAACTAACCTTGTTCCTTTGAGGCAGGGTCTCACTACACTCGGAGCAGCGCTGCCAGCCCTCCCACCATCTCTGATTTCCTGAACTGCTGAGGTTAAAGATCTGTCTGTTGTGGCCACCAGGTGTTTTTTTGTTTTGTTTTGTTTTTAAGCATATGTGTTGGGATTCAAACACAGCTGCTGACGCTTGTGTAGCGCGCTCACTGAACCCTTCTTTCTCGTAGTCTTTATTTAGCATGCTGCCCATCCCGGGAGTGTCTGACCTGTATCTATTTACATATCAGCCAGTCATTCAGAGGGTGCTGGGTAGGCACAGGGTGTGGCGTGTCCTGCACGCGCCAGCCATGTAGGGACATGAAGCTTCTGACTCGGGTTTGCAGCTGCCAGCTTCCCCCTCGTCCTCAGCCTCTGAATAACATTAAGAGTTCAGCCGTGCCGTACCCATAATGTGAATAGGATAACAGAGACCTGGTAGGATAAAGGTTTCCCAAGGATAACTCAGCCTGCGAGTGGCCGAGGCAGGATGCGACCTCAAGCTACCCACCCCAAGGTTGGCAATGTGGGTACCACAATACTGAGCCCAGCCCTGGAGGCTTCATCCCCAACTCTGGTAGGGAGTCTGTGGTTGCACATCTGACCACGTGCCACTGTGCGTCTGCAGGGGCAGAAAGGGTGCTGACCACCCACAGCATGGATCCCAAGCTCAGTGACTAGCTTTAGTCTGTTGCCACCAATTAATGTGACACCTACCTCTATCCTTGCACTACTATTGTCTCAGAATTAAAGAGACAGACGCCTCGGGTCCTCTGTAAAGAAAGAGGCTGCGCGGCCAGCACCATTTAGTATGCTAAGCAGGTTCCTTCCTGCTTCCTGTGAAGTGCTGGTGCTGGCTTTGAGACATCAAGACACATTCAAATTAACCCCACGCTTATTCCTCTTCCAGATCCCCTCCTCGGGTTGACTCCTTAGCGCTGACATTACTAACCCAGCAGGAGTACAGGGATGGATTCTCCCACTGTCATAGACTTGGGGAGGGCCCTCTGTGGCTGCCCCCCTGTCTTAGACTTAAGGAGAGCCCTCTGTGGCTTCCCCCGCCTAAGACTTGAGGAGGGCCCTGCTTTTGTACAAGCCCTGCCTAACAACCCCCTTAGAACCACAGGTGACTGGTTCCTCCAGGAGCACAGTAAACACATGTTTAGTGAGCACTGACTACATATCGGCCCGTGACGTCAGTGCTGAGGGTGTGGCACCCTCGGACTCCCTGTCCCTGGGGAATGAGTTCAGGCGAGTGATGGATGACACAAATGATCCCTGTCTCATATCAGGGAGAGGAGGGCAGGCAAAGCAGGCTGAAGTGGCAGATAGGTGCATATGGTGCTGTGGGACTTGCAATGGGTGAAACCGGGGGACCCTGACACCACCTCAAAGCTAAAAGACTGCAGCCAGGGGAACCAAGCTCTGTCCATGGTAGAGGCCACTGGGCTGCAGACAATGGGATTCCCCAAGCATCTGGAAAGTTGAGCTCACTGCACTGGCTGTGGAGCCAAGGACAGGAAAGAGAGCAGGCACACGCCTTTCATCCCAGCACTCAGGGAGGCAGAGGCAGGCGGATCTCTGTGAGTTCGAGGCCAGCCTGGTCTACAAAGTGAGACCATGACAGCCAAGGCTACACAGAGAAACCCCCACCTCAAAAACAAAACAGTAAAGAGACAGGGTGTATATGTGGTGTTCTGAAGGTAAGTCCCTTATTCCCTGAGGTGAGCAGAGCCAGAAGCAGACAGCCTCCCTGGAGATGTGTGAGCACCCACATACTATTAGTGTAGGCAGAGTTCAACCCCAACATGCCTGGGAGCCTGGGATGCTGAGTCTCTGTAGCAGCCTCCCAGCCCTTCCCTGTGCCTCTCCCACGCTTGTCCTTTTCTCTCAACAGACCCTCCCGTCTTGGCAACAGAGGCAAGAGCTAGACGCAGCACCACCTCCTCCCATGCGCGAACAGCTGCCTTCGGAGTGCGTTGGCCTGCCTTCTCCCCGGCCGGCCTCCTGAGGACTCTACCTCTTCTAAGAGCCACAGGCCATTGCACAATAAACCTTTATCAATATGACTCCAATAAATGTTTCAGCTCGCATATAAATTCCAGCACCCGCTGCCCAGCGGAGGAGACCTGCTCAATGCTCAGCCCATAAAGAAGTAATAATGCAGTTAAAAGGTGGGGCCCGTCACCCTCGTAAAGCTAGGGATCGATGCAGGGGAGCTGAGGACAGCAGGGAGTGGGACCCGCCTGCCTGCCTTGCTACATCTGAAGTAGGACATTGAGGAAGTCAGTGACCCAAGGGCTGGTTCTTGGGCCTGGAGGGAGGCCCTGGCTGAGAATTTTTGCCCCCTATTCTCAGCCAAGGGATCTGTGTTCTGTCTCTGGGTCAGTCAGGTCTCCGTTAAGTCCCTTCAACTCAGCAAGCCTCAGTCTTCTCCCCAGGAAAGTGGACGATAGTGATCTTTGCTCCGAAAATGGTGAGGTCAAACAGATGCTGGATGTCCAAGGTCCCGACCAGCAGGAAGAGGAAGGAGCCCTGGAGGGCAATGGGGAGTTGTGGAGAGCTCCTCGCAGCTCTACCCCTCCTGCAGTGTGAGCTTCCAGTTCCAGGAACAAAAACAGTCAGAGCTTCTGGGCTCGAATGAGCGATTTCAGAGTTTTCACAAGTCTGCAGGAGCTGAAAGTAGTGCTCCTGCTGGCTGCACACTCCCACAGGGCCACACTTCCTCGGGGTCACCAGAGGGAGTAGTTGGGCCTCTGATAATGCCTGGCACACTCAGGAGTTGCACGTGGGTTCCTACACACACACTCTCTCTCTTTCTCTCTCACATACACATGCTCACACACACACACTAATGTACATACACACATATGCACACACACACACACACACACAAGCACACACATGCACATACACTCTCTCACACACAGGCACATGCACACACATTCACCCCCATACTCTCTCTCTCTCTCTCTCTCTCTCACACACACACACACACACACACACACACACACAGACACACACACACACACACACACACACGCAGAAAGACAACAGAGCGGCGCACTGGAACTCAGACTCTGTTCATTGTGTGCTGTGGGGCCTCAGGCAAGAGACTAAGCCTCTCTCTGAGATTTAGTTTCAGAGTCAGTGGTTCTTACTCACAGATTCTTGTGAAGATTCAAAGACCACTCTCCAAAGCACACGAGACATGGTGTTTGCAGATGCAGTGTGCTCAGAGGTTAGCTACGTCCTGCTTTGTGCAGACCCCAAAGCATGCCAGGGATGGAGGGGTGGAGGACCAGTGGCAGGCTTTCCAAAAGTGTCTCCCTTCTCAGGATCAGCTGCTTTCTCTGACCATTTGCAGCAGCCATTGGAAATGGCATTGAAGAGTAGAGGTCAAGGGGCAGAGGTCAAGGAGCAGAGGTCAAGGGGCAAAGGTCAAGGAGCAGAGATGAAGGGGCGAGGGCCATGTGCCTCTGAGGATGCTGGACAGCAACGTCAGGTGTCTTTGTGTCCGGTGCGTGCGTTTGTCCACTGATCTCTGTTGGTCCCACAGTGAACCACAGTGGACACACAGTTGAACAAACTTGGATGCAGTCTTGAGGGGAGAGACTGACCCCTCATCAAGGGCCACACATGTCCCATCCCAGCTATGGCAACAAGGTGAAGCGGGCGCCGGGGTGTCTTGGTCTAAGATATCGGAAAAGGCTCCCCTGCAGAAGTGAGCGTGGCTGCCCAGTGATGAGCTTGACCCGGAGAAAGCCGAGGCACATTCAGGGTCTGTGAAGGAAGGAATCATCTCTTTCCTAACCACCTGTGCTTAGGTGGCCATCGAGCACAGTGTAGGAAGCCCTGCTCAGACGCCCCAAGGCTTTTGTGAACATTGCCACTTGATGCCTGTGCTGATAACTCTCAAATTGTAGTTTAAAGTCCTTTCGCTTAAAAAAATTGTTGGTCTTTGAATATTGCCCTGAGTGGGACATCTTGAGTAAAACTCTCTGGGGGAGGGAGAGGGGGTGGAGCTTGTGTCCATGGGAACTTGAGATTCTAGTTTCTTCAAGCTTGGGAAGCTAACTTGCCCACCTTTCCCAACCCGAGGCACACACCCTTCCAGGAGCTCTGCAGCAGCTCCTAAGGAGGAAGCACTCCGTTCTCCCACACGCATGAGCTTTTCCACACTTATTTTAACCTAGTTACTAGCATTGCTGTTATGGTATGTGAGCAGGTGCAGATGCCTTTAGCACACATGTGGAGGTCAGAGGACAATGTTTGAGGAGTCAATTTTCTGCTTCTAACCTTACTTGTTTCCCAGGGATCAAACACAGGCTGCCAGGCTAGTGCACATCAAAAAGCTGGCCCCCCGCCCCTCCTCCCCCAATACTAGGCCTCCACACCTGTGCTTTTCTTGTCTGATCTTGAACTCGGTTCCAAACATTTGGCACATAAGAACCTGGGTCTCAGAGAGGCAAGGTGAGCCAGCGATAAACAGCGACCCCACCTCTTTCATACCCAGAAAAGCCTGCAGCCTAGCCCCTTCATTTCCAGGCTGCCCTTCCCCCTTCAGTGGCTGTGTCCAGCTGGCATCATGGTACTAATAGGAGAGGCCAGGCCTATGGACTGTTGTGGGTCAAGGGACCAGCCTCACCGTGAGGACCAGCATTGAGAATTGTCAGTCAAGCCACTTCTTGTTTGGGGCTCTGTGTACCTTCCTCTGGAGATGCTGGCAGAACTCCCACTTGTTTGCCATCACAGCCCCCCCCCCTCGAAGAGAAGTAACAGCTACACATAGGCCGAGCCCCTCACATTTGCTCTTTAGTGACTGATCATAGCCAGCATGGATGAAAGCACTCAGCTGTGTGGCGGGGGGATGCTCAGAGCATCCAAGCCCAGCTTTCTGGTGATCCCTGAAGCTTTGTTCATTGTCCCAAACACAGTGGGTACCATGAGAAGGAGTCCAGGTTAGCCCCAGCGAGGATGGCGGAGCAGCATGCCTAAAGGCCACCCAGCTATCGGAGAGAGGAAAGCCAGACCAAGACTTAGCTTTGTACTAAAGATACTGAGAGAAAGGAGGTGAAGGGTTGCATTTTCTCTGGGCATGTTGGGACTGGGGACCGAGAAAAGAGTTGAAAGTTCAAATGCCGTGCAATAGATGGCTCACAAAACTGGACCAAACTCCCTCTGTCCTCACTGTCCATGGTGTGGTGTGTTTACAGTCCTCTCATCAGGATGGTCGTCTGTCCCGCCCCATCCATTTGTGACGGCCGTAGACCTGATTTAGCCACAGAAAGTGAAAAGAGAGGCCACCTTTCCCACAATGCTGTGCAAAGACCTCTTGTAAGCAACGGCCGTTGCGCTTGGTTCTATGTGTTCTTCAGCAGTAGCTGGAAGACACATTTTGGTTCCTTTACTTTGGGGGAAAAAAGATACTTGTGCTATTTTTTTAAAAAAGATGTCTACATGTCTCTGTGTGTGCCCACGGGTACCGGTGTAAGTGGAAAGCCTGAGGACGGTGTCATGACCACGAACTGGAGCTACAGGTGGTTGTGCGCCACCCGACGTGGGTGCTGGGAACTGAACTCAGGACCTCTGCAGGCACACTGCGTGTTCTTCATGCTGAGCCATCCCCTCAGTCCAGTTCCCTCACTTTTTAAGCCTGTGGTCTCGGGGGAAAAATGACTTCACGTCTCTGAGCTTCCGTTTCCCCACTGGGAGAGGAGAAGTGAGGATGGTGAGGAGACTTCCCAGGGTTCCGTGGAGATCAAACAGAAGGCACTCGGGGTCGGCAACGCAGCGCCGGCCTGCAGAGAGTGAACAAGATGCACTGGCTTCTGTCTAAGAAGCCCTCCTCCGCCTCGGTCACCCTGGGACTGTAGAGTGTGCCATTTGCTCCCAGGCAGACAGATCTGTAATTAAACAGCAACTAAGCTAATAGCTCTGGGAACTCCAAGCTGTGCCCTGGACCTTAGACCCCGTTGGAGCCCTGGGCCAGCCAGGGCAGGGCCAGCACCAGGGTGGGCGGCCCCAGTGTAGGCTGAGTTCACTGGTGCAGCTCTCCCCGCTTGCCGGAGCTTGCGTGTTTACATACATCCCATAATCACCATCTGCACAGCCAGCGGCGTTTGCTGCAAATGGGCCATTTCCATCTGTTGAAGCAATTTCCTCAGAGGAATTCGCGTTGATCACTTTTTTATGCAAAGCTTTTGTGGAGACCATTTTTCCCCCCAATGGTTTTTAATAGGTCTAAATATCTGAGGCGCAGGGAGGGGCCTCACAGGAAGGAGGCCACACGGGGGAACTGTGGCTGTAGGCAGCCAAGGTTGGGGAGGCTGAGCTCCCCTGAACCCTACTTGTATTCCTCATCCGTGGCCCCCAAACCCACCGCTGTTGCAGGCCCCAGCCTGAGCAATGCCACGCCAAATATTTATTGTTTGAAGATCTTGTGGAGCGAGCAGCCCCTGGCTAATGGAGAGAGGCCTCACAGGAGGAAGACTGGGGCGTGGTAATTGGCCAAGCAACTGGTGACTCCACTCTGAGTGCCATACCTGAGAGGACCAGATGGGCGATTTTGCATATTTTTGACAGCTGTAATGAACAGGGCAGCTCCGTATTGATTAAATGTCTGAGAAATTAGTGCAGCCCTCGGGAGCTTTGTTATTTACTATTTCTGCTCAGACCTCAGCAAAGTTTACATAAAGCAGAAGTTGAGATCGTTGAACGAGATGATAAATACTTTCCAGGGCCCCAGCCCCTCAGCTGCAGAAGGGAAGGGAAGGCAGTCTGTGGCTTTGGCTATTGAACTCCTGGATGACACATTGGTGTCCTGCATCATAGGTGTTCAGGAAATGGCTGTCCCTTGATGGTTAGTAGACAAGAAATCTAAATCTAAGTCCCGAAACCCTGTGACACCACATGTTTTAAGTAGACCCCTGTCCCTTCCATAAACAAGGCAGTGTGTGTACGGGTGCCTGCGGCCATCACTGCCCCTTTACCCTAACTCTGAATAACATATTGTTCCTCTCACAGGCCTTAATATGCCTGACAACAGCTAAAGCGGAGACTGCGATGGACTGACTGCTCGCTCCCAAGGAAATTCCTGTGTGCTGAAACTGCAGAATCACAGTGAATTCCAGAGTCCTGGGTGTGAATCCTGACCAAGCCCATTGCTCAGTACTGCACCCTGAGTCTCTGTGTCCAACATCCCCACCCTATTCACAGGCGGACAATGGAGTTCGCCTGTGAGAGCTGAGAGCTCGGTGTCTGCGAGCCACATGCACCCACAAATGCCAGCAAGGAATATTCTTTTGCAGAGGTCACTCTAAGAGCCATCTCTGCCAGGAAAGAAGAGAGCTATGGAATGCAAGACCGTAGAGCTATCCATGGTGCTGCCCTGGGTGGCAGGAAGGTGGGAGGGAAAGAGAGAGCGGGGAGAGATCTGCCCTTGGCTAAGCATACCTGCATTAGGCACCAGAGTGGCTTGGTGTGAGGGGCCACTCCAGCTCTATGGCTGTCTTTAAGCATAAGCACAGAAGGTAAGTGGGTCTTGATGAGTTACTTGACCCTCCATAGAAATAAAGGTAGATGAGCAGGCAGAATAGACAAGTGACAGATACGCTGATGGCAAGACGGCAGCAAGGGTGATGGCAATTGTACGACAACACTGGACGTGATCCAGGTGCTGTGGACATTCTCAAGGCTTGTTCAGTTAGACTCCCGGGTCTTGAAGACATTTGTGTGCAAGACCCCAAGTGCACTGCCTTGATGAGTGATGAGTGAATGGATGGGTGGGTGAGTGGATGAGTGGATGATGGATAGATGGAAGGATAGATAGATGGGTGGGTGTATAAGTGGGTGGGTGTATGAGTGGGTGGGTATTTGAGTGCGTGAACGGATGAGCAGATGAATGGATGGATGAATGGATGGATGGAAGATGGATAGTGTATGAGTGGGTGAGTGGATATATGGATGGATAAATATGCAGATGGATGGGTGGGTGGATGGGTGGATGGGTGGATGGATGGGTGGGTGGATGGGTGGATGGATGGATGGTGGGTGGATGGGTGGATGGATGGATGGGTGGATAATGGATGGATGGTGGGTGGATGGGTGGATGGATGGGTGGATGGGTGGATGGATGGATGGATGGGTGGATGGATGGGTGGATGGATGGGTGGATGGATGGATGGATGGGTGGATGGATGGATGGATGGGTGGATGGATGGATGGATGGATGGATGGATGGATGGACGGATGGATAGATGCGTGGATGAGTGCATGGATGGAAGGATGCCTGGGCAGATGAAGAGATGGGTAGACAAATGGATTTTAGAAAGAAAGAAGGAAAGACAGAAGTAGTAGATGGCTGGATCGAAGGGAGACGAATGAGATGTTAATGGGTGGAAGCTTGGACTGACGAATGGAGAAAAGGTGGGAGTGGAAGGAGAAAGCAAGCAATGTGTAGAAGGAAGGGACGATAACGAGGCTCAGAGAGAGAGAGAGAGAGGTGGGAAAGGAGGCCAAGCCTTGCTGTGCCGTGGCTCCCACCAGGCAGGAAGGACGGGCTGCAAGGCACACGCAGTTGCATCATGGGACCATACTTCATTTATTTTCCCTCCAATTAGGTAAAAAGCCTGTTCCATTAACAGCTACCCTTGCAGATCCAGACAAAATTAACTCCTGGTGCCTCATCCCAGCAGCAGGGCAATTGATTCTTCCCCATAATCCGCTGATTTCATTAGCAATACATTTGTTTGGTACATGCATTTGCCATGCTACAGGAAGGAAATGGCCCTGCGAGGTGCGGGGTATCGAGGAGCGCTTGGAATATTAACCAAATCGCTATTGCTGCCATGGCAGTGCTTAAAGATCATATGTAAATCAAATGTCAGGGGAGAACACGGGCGCTGGGCTGTCAGGAAACAATTTAGCAGCGGTTAAAGGCACAGCTCATGGCTGGGTGAATCGTGAACTCTGAGAATGGAAATCAAGGGTGGCTTCCACTGTGGAGCCAATGAGACCTGGAGGAGAGAGAATGGGGTGTAGGGCAGGGAGTCAGGGCCCTCGGTACGCTACAACAACAACAACAAAAAACGCAAACAAAAAGTGTGTTCACGTCTAAATATTTGCAAATAGCCGCACTGTCGTATGTGTGCTGAGTAGCTGGGCCTGCCGAAGAGTTCTACCATGGTGTCGCCCCTACTCCATAAACAGAGGTGGTCGATTCCGTGGGAAACCAGACGCATGAGGAAAGGTGTCCAGAGAAGGCATGCATGTGGCAGAGAAGGCTCTGGTGTTCGGACGCCATGCCTCAGAATGTGGGGCCAAGGATTCTGCTCTTGGCAACAGACGCTGTCACTTGATGTGTGTGTGTGTGCGCGCGCGCGGGCGCATGCGTGTGCACGTGCGTGAACATGTATATGTGCTTTTTATGTGTATGTGTGCCTGTATTTGTGTGTGTGTAGAGATGTGTGAGTGTGTATCTGTGTACTTGTGTGTGCAACTAAGGCATGCGTATTGTTTGGTGATTCATGCTTGGTCCCCTTTTCAGAGACTTCTAGTTTGAAAAGGTCCAAAAATTTAAAAAAAAGCAAGCTCTGTGTGGCGGCATCACAGGCATCCAGGTGGGACAGCCGCCTGTGTCAGCCTGAAGCCACCTCAGAATGCATGTTTCTCCTGCCCCCACTAAGCATGCCTGTTACCCCTCTGGGACAATGTGGCTCCCCACCTTCCAGAGCCCTTTTCTGTGGGGTGCACTCCTGGAGAGATTGCTTCAGAACCCAGGTCCTGACAGGAGCAGCCAGTCCAATGGCTTCTCTGGGCCTCTCTCGTCCTCCCAGGCTCATGGCACCCGTGACAGCAGGGACAGGTGAGGATAGAGAGTGTCTGCACTTGGCAGACAGCAAGCGTCCTGTCACAGACACCTTCTGCCCTCTGCCTCTGCCCCCATGTCTCCCTGGCAGGGTCATTTAAAGCTGATTTGGATTCCCTACCTATGAAGATGGGCAGGGCGTAGGGAACCACTTCCCAGGGTCCCCAATTCCCCCAGGGAAAGTCCTCTCCCTCGGAAAGCCATTAAGGATTTAATTTCTTATCATCTTCTAGTCAAGCCAGCCCGAGTGTTATGAATAATATCCTATTAGCGGAGACATTCAAACAATCACTGCTACCATGTTCTCAGGAGCGATGATGGAGCGTCCTCAGGAATTGCCGCTTATCTACAGCCCTCTCAGCAGGCACTCCATCAAGCCTTGCACCACCATCCCTCGGCTGTCTCAGATCTCGGGAGCAGAAGAGGAGCTTGGGGTGGATGCCCGCAGAAGCCGAGCTACACAGCTCCCACGGCTGTAGGCTGCCCATCCCTAGAGGGTCTTCAGCTCATCTGCCCAGAGGCACAGGGTACCCCCCAGAGTGCACCCGAGCCACGCTGGGTGACCTAGCTAAGTCACAGACATGTAGGGACTCAATGACAGGAGTACAAGGGCCACAAAACCAGGAATGGTTGAACGCGGAGTGGGAATGTTTGAAGAAAAAAAAAATGAGCCAGGCATAACAGCACCCATTGTCCTAGCTACTCAGGAGCTGAAAGAGAAAGATGGAAAATTCCAGGTCAGTCTGGGTCAGTTTTGCAGTGGGTTCAAAGCCTGCCTAGGCTACAGCGTGAGTTCACGGACAGCCCCATAGTCCCAGCACCCTGAGGGTGGAGGCAGGTAGAGTGCGAACTCCAGGCTGTGTGGACTCCGTAGTGAGCAGCCTGAGCTAAGAGGTCTTGTCTTAGAAATGCAATAATGACTGAGAGTTGAGGGTCGCTGAGATGGGCGCTGCTCTGGCAAGGCGCCCCACGCACTTCTCTGGCCATAGAGCTTAGAAGATGGCAATTGAGTCCTTTCCTGTTTATACCCAGGGTCCAGGCTACCTGAAGTAGGAGCACCTACTGCCAGCAGCAGGGACACCGCCACCAGTGGAAATGACATAGACCTCACTAATCAACTGACTCTGGTCCCACAAGCCATTCCCTGGTACTGAGCATGTGTCTGCCTGCTCCCCCGGGAGCTTGCCTGTTCGTACAGAGGAAGCCACGGCCACACAAACGTGCAGACGTACAAGCTCTGTGCTGACAGGACACACCAATAGCACCGCTGCTGGTGCTGTATACAAGGCACCCTGGAGCCCAACCCCACTCGACACTCTTAGTTTCAACCCATGGCGCTCAGGAGCCCAATTTCCTGAGCTAATGAGAACCCACTCCTGAGTGGGGTTCAGGGATTCAGATAGTCTTTTCTTGTGTGACATCATGCTCCTCAGTCTTTGGGGATGCTGAGGACCCTCTCTAAGGGTGGGGTGCACTGTCAGGCTACGGTGAGGAAGTACACAGACTTGCTAAAACCCAGGATGAAGCCTGGTGGCAAATCCGCACTGCATGAGCCGTGGGCTGTAATTCCTTCATGCAGGTGAGTAGGGGAGAGAAGAGGCTACCATCTGCAAAGCCACCTTACAACAAGGCAGAGTCTACAAAGACCTGGGTCTTCAGCTCCCAGCAACATCCCCAAGACCACCCCACAGCCTCCCAAGTGCTAGGATTACAGGCGTGAGCCCCTACATCGGGCTCCGATGGCTCCTGTTTCCTGGAGAGTACAGCCAGGTTTGAAGCCTCCTTCTCCTCCTCCTCCTCCTCCTCCTCCTCCTCCCCCTCTCACACTGACCGCCTTCTAGTCACACTCTCTGCCCTGCCTCAGAGCAGCTGTGGAGAGGGCAGCGTGGAGACGCCCCTCCTTGGGCCACTTGCATGCTTAAATGCTTCTCTTCCGTTCTCTCTGACCTTGGGTGGCTGCGGTCGCATAAGTGAACAGTGATAGACTCTCCGTCACTGTTCAATGCCCAGGGGAATGGTTTAAGGCCCTCCACTGGAGTATTTTTATGCAGACCATAATTTCCTTTAAGACCTTCAGTGCGTCCCCACAGCTTCCCTGCCCTCTCCTCCCAGGAGCACACTCAGAAGAAAAAGCCACCGTTAATGAGGGGATAGGGATTTCCAGTCAGGACGGCTGCGCCAGCCACCCCAGGCTAAGGCGGCTGTGCTATCCCCACCGCGGTGGGAGTTGGGGGTGGGGTGGGGTCTCCGCTCCTGGTGCTCCAAATCCCCTTTTGGAAATGGTGGTGAACACGGCCTGCTCTGGAGGTCCAGGACAGGGAAGGCCAGTGTTTAGCTTCAGTAAAGTCAAAGGAGAGGGCAAGTGCTGTGTTGCTTGCTTGCTGTCACACTGCAACATAGGACACAGCAGGAGCCAAAGCCCAGGAATCCTGGTTCCCTCCATAAGGTCAAGCCACTGTCCACCAGGCCAAGCCACCATCCACCAGGCCAAGCTACTGTCCACCAGGCCAAGCTACCATCCACCAGGCCAAGCTACCATCCACCAGGCACAAACAACACTTATCTCTGTGTCTTGACCCAGCAGGACTTCCTGTATTGTAACGGCCTTGTTCATGGATGTGAGGGCTCCGAACAGGCTTGCTGACTGACTGACTGACTGACTGACTGACAGAATGACTGACTGCCTGAGTCAGTGCAGGGACAGAGCAAGTTACAGAGGTTCCAAATTAGGATGAAACAGCTAAATTTCATCTTCAGGTACAAAATCTAAAGGACACCAAAACAAAAGTCTGTTACAAGCAAAATCTAAATGTTTTCTGTAAAGTGCTGTGAAGAGTCGTCTTAAAGCCTGAGGCAATGGGAGGGCTCAACCACACACTCCCTAAGTCACTGTCGCTGTCCAGGTCTTTAGTGTCTGTTGTACCTTGTCTCTGACTCCTGCCTTGCTCCTGTTCTGGCTGGTTTCTGTGCCCATCTTACCACCAAACATCTCTGGGACCCCTGACGAGACAACTGGCCTCTCTGGTCCTCTCTGTCATCTTGGGTAAGACTGTGCTGGTCTGTGTAAAGCCTTCATCAAGATGCCACAAAGACAGGATACGCATGCAGCTCGCTCTGCGTAAGGGAAATGGGGCTTGGAACAGTGAGTGCCTTGGGCCAAGTCTCATTTTGTGAGGCACAGTGCCGGGCTTTGAGAGCTCATCTGTGCCCTCTTAGAGTCTCCCCAAGTTCACCCTGTCAGTGAGTTAAGGCCAAGAGAGATAAAGAGTGAAGAGGATCCAGGCGCCATGGTCCCAGCTGAGGCCCTTCCCTGAGCCACAGCGAGCATCTGGAATCTTCTGGAGACTCCTTGTAGAGAGAAATAAAAGGTGGGTGAACTGAAGGCTCCATAAGGGTGCTGAGACACCCCGCAGTGGCTACCCAGGAGGTGCCCTCCCTCCTGAGTGTGGCCTCTCACCTCATGCTGTCTGCCTGCGCCTTCTCTGATGCTGTGTGTCTCCACAGGAGCGTCTTGCAACATGGAGCAGTGAGGCAGGCCTTGGGGAGGGGTAGCCATTCTCCGAGAAGAGTGCTCTGAGGAAGTTGTGTGTGTGTGTGCACACGTGTGTAGTGCGAGGGGCATGTGTGTGTGAGTATATGTGTGCATGTGCATGTGTGAGAGGCGTGTGTGTCTGTGCATGTGTGTGCATGTGTGCTTGTGAATGTGTGTGCATGTGTGCGTTTATGTACAAGTGTTTGTGCAGATGTGTGTGTGTCTGTGCATGTGTGTGTGCATGTGTGCTTGTGCATGTGTGTGCATGTGTGTGCATGTGTGCATTTATGTACAAGTGTTTGTGCAGGTGTGTGTGTGTGTGTGTGTGTGTGTGTGTGTGTGTGTGTATGACCCTGACTGCTCTTGACCTCTCTGACCAGGCTGGCCTCAAGCTCACAGAGATCTGCTTGCCTCTGCCTCCCAAATGCCTGGGAAAACCTTTTTAAAAACACCCCAGACATCCAGCCTCCTTGGTTCTCATGAGATGAATGGTAGTTTAAAAAGTGCAGATGCTGTAAGGTCAGACATAGCCTTGCCTCCGTGTGCATGTCCTTGCGGAGCCTTCCCAGGTCACAGCATTCACTTATGGAAGAGAGAGCCATGGGACTTAGAGTGACCCCAGGTCTTTAATGCACCCTCAATCAGCACTCCGTTTTCAAGAACCCGGGGTGGCATTGTGCACGCTCTCCTACAGAGGGCGCTGTTTTTTCACTCGCTACTTTCCTGGGTCTGGAGACTCTTGTTCTGCTATGTACTGGCTTGCAAATGCCCCACGGTCCCAGTGATGCCTGGGCGTGGCAGAGAGCACTGAGACAAGGACAGAGCGGTGCCTGGCTCTGCTGAGAGCTCTGGAGACCCAGCTGGCTCTCCTCTAACCCAGTCTTCCCACTGAGGGCCAACCTTGTTGCTGGGGGTACATGGGAGGCTCCCGCTGCCTCTGCTGTCAGTTGCATGTCCCATCAGGATCGCCAGGACAGTGATGACCACACCAGGGCAACTAGAAGGGAGAAGGTCTGCCTGGTGAGACCTGGGGGTGACACAAGAGCTCATTCACAGACCGCTTATGAGACACGAAGGCGGGAGAGAAGAAAACGGGAGAGATATTCACAGGCAGAGCATAAAACGCCAGGGCCTAGGTTAGGAAGCATTCAGCGGGGAGGGCCCCAACAGGGACAGCAGTCTCTGTAATCCTACCGAGCCAGGAGTGAACATCAGTGAACCTCTGTCGAGTCAGGGTCTGATAAGTAAGTACCATGCGAATCTTCAGACATGTCCCAAGGAACTCAGGAACTGGTGATGTGTGTGTGTGTGTGTGTGTGTGTCTGTGTGTCTGTGTGTGTGTGTCTGTGTGTGTGTCTGTGTGTATGTGTGGTTTCCATATGTCTACACAGCATTTCTGCACACTCATGCATGTGAATGTCTGCAGATGTGCACACTCTGTGAACTTGCGTGACTTTCCCCATGGAAATGTGAACGGCTATCCACCCGAGACAGAGCAGCAGCAACAGCACAGCACTTCATCCACGTCTGGCTGAGTGAGCCAGTGGGTTTGCTAGAGTTGCTTAAAGAGTATGTGTGACTCCCTCAAAACCCTTCCCGGCGTGGGGACCGCCTGGGCAGACTGCACCTCTGAAGCTTGGCAGCTCAGGGTCTCCTCCCCCCGGACATCTTACTGTTCGCACAACCTTAGGGAGGAGCCTTGTGAACTCTGTAAGTTTCAGGGCTATCCTGAACTTTGTGAGTCTCGCTCTTGCCTCCAGTGGGAAGAGCGGTTTCAGCTGAGAGGAAGTTACACCCAGCAGTACTTCCAGTAGAGGACGTCCTGTGTGTCTCACTGTGAGGCTTACCACACCTGCTGTGTGCACCTGCATGTATGCTTACCACACCTGCTGTGTGCACCTGCACTTATGCTTCCCACACCTGCTGCATGCACCTACACGTATGCTTACCACACCTGCTGCGTGCACCTGCACTTATGCTTCCCACACATGCTGCATGCACCTGCACACATGCTTCCCACACCTGCTGCGTGCACCTACACGTATGCTTACCACACCTGCTGTGTGCACCTGCACATATGCTTACCACACCTGCTGTGTGCACCTGCACTTATGCTTCCCACACATGCTGCATGCACCTGCACACATGCTTCCCACACCTGCTGCGTGCACCTACACGTATGCTTACCACACCTGCTGTGTGCACCTGCACATATGCTTACCACACCTGCTGAATGCACCTGCACATATACTTACCACACCTGCTGAATGCACCTGCACATATGCTTACCACACCTGCTGAATGCACCTGTACATATGCTTACCACACCTGCTGCATGCACCTACACGTATGCTTACCACACCTGCTGCGTGCACCTGCACGTATGCTTGCCCTCCTTCCAGTTGGCAAGAAGTTCGGTCTCTGAAGAAAGAGTTCAGGAGAGGCCATGCAGAAGCCATGAAAACAGCCTAGTGCTAAATTAGCGTGCTATCTGGGGTGAAGCATTGGCTTATATCTCCCCAGGAAAGCCTTATTCAAGTTCATGTCTAGAGCAGAGTGTAATCTAAATCGATTGATCCTTGCACCTTCTGCCCTGATGCCTCCCCGACCTGACAAAAGACCAGCACCCAATGTACACTGTGCCCCTTGCTGGGGAAAGTGCCGCACCATGACTGACAGGTGATCACTCTCTGCCCTTAGCAATCAGTTGAAAAATTATATTTTGGAAGGAAATACCTGCAAAATATATATTCCTTGGTAGTTTGCATGGAGGCCCTTGAGTGGAGCTCCAGACTTTGTCCACATAGAGGGTCACTTACTCATCACAAGTGTCACTATTTTCCATCAAGTCATGGAGGACCCTACCTTCCATGCAGGTCACCTGCCCTGCTCAGAGGAGTCCTGATACCCACCGGAAACTGCTCTCATGAGGCCCAGCCTCTCCAGTTCCCTCAGGCACCCACAACCTCATTTATCGGTTGTTCCTAATCGGTCTCCCCTCTGGAGAGCTGTCAACTTCAACTGCAGACAGGAAGCCAGCTCCTTGTCCCTCAGCACCAAGTGCAAATATGGAGAGCTCTGAGCAAGGCAGGAGCCGCCAGGGAGGCCAAAGGCCAGAGACAGGTGCACCCTTCCTCACGCTGGAGTCTGAGTGTGGACCACACCACAGCTGAATAAAGGCCTGTCCTCATTTGTTCCTCCCTTCCTCTCTTCTTCCCTTCCTCTGTCCTGCACTTCCTCCCTCCCTTCCTTCCTTCTGTCCTTACTTCTTCCTTTCTTCTCTCCCTCCCCTCCTTCCTTCCTCTTTCTCTTCCTTCCTTTCTCCCTTCTTTCTCTCTTTCCTTTCTTCTTCCTTTTTCCTTCTTTCCTCCCTTTCTTTCCTCCTTCCCTTCCTTTCTTTTTCCTCCCTCCCTCCACCCATTTTTCTCTCATCTTCCTTCCCTTTCTTCTTCCCTTCTTTCTCTTTTTCTCTCCTCCCTCCTTCCTTCCATTTCTCTCTCTTCCCCTCTCCTTCCCTTTCCTCCTCCTCTTCTTCCTTTCATGTTTCCCTTCCTCCCTCCTTCCTTCATTTTTTCCTTCCTCCCTGCCTTCCCTTCCTCCCTCCTTCCATTCTTACTTCCTTCTTCCCTTTCGTTAAATGCCTTTTCCTGGGTAGACATAAAGCACCCCAGACAGAGCCTGGGTGGTGCTGGTGGGGTGTCTCTGACAGGTTAGCTGTTTACGGAAGCATGGTAGCACAGCGCCAAGCCCAGCCACAGGATGTAGGGGCAGCCACCGCCCAGTCAGCCTTCTGCCTCTGATTGAAGCCCTACAAGGGCCTCCTGGAGGCTGTGGTCTGCGTGATCCCAGCAGGAAATATTAATGGGCCCAGGCTCATGATGTCTCCTGACAGGACCACAGATGCTCTGAGAACCTCAGAGGATGTCGCTCGAGCAGCTCACCTCCCTCCCACAGGCAGGAGTGTGGTGCTCTGGCTACATGGGGCTCATGGTGCCAGACGCTGTCTGTGTATGTATGCTACTGAGACTTCCAGAGAGGTCAGGAGGACCAAGCGCGCTGAAAGCAACATGGGTCCCTGCCTTTGAGACTTCAGCCCATCTGAGGACACAGGCCACTTTGTCCACATAGTGGGCATACATGATAAAGACGACCAGAACCACACATGCCTCACCTCAACCACACCAGGGCACCGGTCCCAGAGTGAGTGAAGTGAGCTAGGTGTGGAGGCCTGCGGGGCCCACCAGGCTCTGCCCTCTCTTGCTTCCTCTACTCCTGATGACCCTTCCCCCATGGAACAGGAACTTTGAGTCAGGCCTTCCAACTGGAGCCCCTCCCCGGCCCCCCGGCCCCCCCTTACTTTTGTTTTAACTGACTTTCAGCTGGTGGACTTAGAGGAGAGGCTTCCCTAGCTAGCTAGTGCTCACAGATTCTAACCTATGCTCCCTAAGCACAAAGAATGGGGCTGCGTGCATGCGTGAGTGCGTGTGTGCGTGCATGCGTTTGCTGAGAGTTCACCACTCCAAGCGCCCCAGCACGTCTCTCTCACCGTCACTGTAGCCCACCTACAGAGGAAGAGACTAACGCTATGGGGTACCAGGGCTGGGCAACTAGGCACCTGTGGTCCAGGGAAGGAGACCTGGGGCTAGATTTCTCCACTGATAGGTGGTCTTCCAATCCTTTGTGGATTTCTACAGGAGTTCTGCATGCCCCACCGTGCAAACTCCATCCCACAGTTCCTGTTGCCTTGACTTCCTGTCGAGTACGATCTTTATCGGCACCAGCTCATGAAGGGTGATGGACAGCCCAACGAAAGGACTCAGGACCCCTGATGCCTTGGAACTCCAGGCAGGCTGGCACCCCAAGGTCCCCGGGCACCATTCTCCTACATGCTCATCTGGTGCCAGCAGGCGGATGGGTTTGTTGGCCAGTCTTGCCAGCCTGCCAGCTGGCCCTGAGCACCTGGTGGTTGGCACCTCAGCCACTGGGATGGGCTACGGACCTGCCTACCACAGGAGCGAGGCTAGCAGTGTGGAGCAGATGGGCTGGTCGCTCCATTGGCTGTCCACAAAAGCTGCCAGCTGGCTCTGCCACGCCGGGTGCTTGGGCACTTCTAGGCTGGTGCTATGAGCTGGTGTGTTGGCTTTGGGGGATGGGCAGCTGGCATGGAAGCTGTGACAACAGCTCTGCGGATCCTCCCAGGTGCCCTGTTAAATGTCCTGGGGTCTGGGCTGTAGGAACCAAAGCCAGGTTCCACCAGGCCAGACACGCAGAGGGGAAATCTTCTATTCTCGAGAATCTGCTTTGATCCACACAAGAGGAGGATTCGGGGCACAGCTCACATCCTCGTCATTGAATCGAGGACTCCAGCATCACTTCTCTGACACACACAGCTGTCAGAGAAGCTGTGTCCCCAGCCAGACCCTCAGGCTCTGCCAGCTCCCTTCTGCCCCTGGTCACCTGGCAGCCTGTCCTGTTTTCAGTTCGGCTATTTAAATATTCCACTCCCTTGGACAACAGAGGCCCGGGCCAAGGCTGCTCTATGGAAACCCAGGGGATCTGCAGTCCAGCCCAGCATGGCATCCTCACCACCTTTCCCCTCTTCTCTCTCACTCTGAAATGAGTCAGCCACTAGCATCCTGGAGAAGCCAAGGCACTCAACAAAAACACACAGTGAGGACGCGCCTTATTTGATCAGTGCGCACCCCAGACATCCATGGAACTATGGCGGCTTGCCCATGAATGCATGTCACTGCCACATGAGGTTGGAATCACTAGCAGAGTGCCAGCGACACATATCCAAGGTCCCTGCGGGTTCAGTCCTCAACGCTGACACTAAAGAAAAAAAGGATGGAGGGGTGGGAAGACATGAGGGCAGGAGGGCAGGAGAGAAGGCAGAGGACAGGACAGACTTCACAAGTTGACGCTAACATTCTGTGTCCAGTGTCCAGTACTTGAGGTGATGGTCATAGCATTAATATTGGTCCCAAGGAAGACATCCACGTCCCCACTACTTGGATTGAATAGATAAAGTGTTTGTCAGGAGTGCACCTTCAGGTACCCAGGGTTGGCCCTCATCCAGCATAACTATGTTCTTCTAAAAAAGAGTATCTTTGACACATAGGCATTGGCAGAGGGAACGGGGAGTGTAACGAACACCAACATAGGCTTTGGACTTTTCCTTTGGACTTTGGGTTCTTTAGTGCCTACACCTCCCTTCCAGCCCACCTACCCTAGATAGGAGAGAAAAGAAGTTAGTGGGAACAGGAGACGTAGACCTTCTTAGACTCAGTTCCTTGGAGCAATTCCACTCTTCCTTGTCAAGATTCCAGCAGACCCGTTAAATAGCAAACCAGCAATTCAGCAAAGGTGACTGCAACTGCAGCCACCTGAACCTGGAGCAACAGCGAGAACCTCGAAGTGTTGGCTGGAAAGGTTCTCTCTGGGAGCGTCTTGAAGTGGAGCAATGACCAGGCAAACAACAGGAAATGACGCCAAGAGCAAAAAGCCAAGCCTCTTGTTTTGGGCTCCTATATGTCCTCTCAGAGTCCATAGTAGGGTGTTTATCAGTTGGCAAAGACCATGTCCCTGCAACAGGCACTTCCTCTTCTAGTTGGACAGACACTCCTCTCACAAGTCTGTTTCCATCGGAAAAACACTGTACACCCTCACACAAGTCTGTTTTGCATCCCACACTTGGGATCAAAACAAAAACATGTTTACATCCACTACACACCAAGACCACCATGGGGTAGGGGAGCTGTTCCTCCTAGCCTTGGAAGGAGCCATCAATTCCCCCCCCCCCCATGACTTAGGGTTTCATTGATGTGAAGAGACACCATGACCACGGCGGCGACTCTTATAAAGGAAGCCATTTAATTGGGGCTGTCTCACGGTTTCAGAGGTTTAGCCCATTTTCCTCATGGTGGAAAACATGGCGGCGTGCAGGCAGACATGGTGCTGGAGGAGCTGAGAGCTCTACATCTGGATCAGTAGGCAGCCAGGAGACTGGATTCCACACTGGGTGGGGCTTGAGCATAGGAGACCTCAAAGCCCACCCTCACCATGACACACCTCCCCCAACAAGGCCACGCCTGCTCCAACAAGGCCACGCCTCCTAACAGTGCCCCTCCCTAGGGACCAAGCATTCAAACATGTGAGTCTGTGGGGGCCAAACCTATTCAAGCCAGCCCATGGTCCTTCTCATACCCTGCCCCTCCAAGCCTCTGCCTGTGGTATCCTGTTCCGCAGCCCCAGGTGGGAAGTGCAAGAGGACACACTGGAGGTGGACAGTGGTCACCCCAGGCTTCCAAAGGGACTCTGGACACCCTTATTCACATCAGCCCCGCCAACGTCTCTCTCAATCCTACGTCATAGTGTAGCAGAAGAAAGGAAGCCAAAACACACAAGAGGTGTTCTCCAGTTAAGAAAAATCCAGCCTCCTGTTTCAGGTTGAAAGGACCAGTCAAGGCTAAAAGGCAACCCCCTTCCAGCTTTGAAGGCAAACTCGGAAGACGCTGGGTCTCGCTCCAGACCCACTTTTAGTGGAGAAGCTGCCCAACCCTGCAGTCCCCAACTGGAAGGCAAATGAAAATACAAATAAAGCAAGTTAAAAAAAACATTTCATTATGGAAATGCACTGGTGGGTCTACCTGGGACACACGTAAAATAATAGACAAGTTTTAGCTAAGACACTGGAGCAGCTGGTTTGTAAAACTGACAGAGGAGCTGTGGCAACAACTCAGTCAGTACAGGCTCTTGCCACACAGGGTGAGAGCTGAGTAGAGAAGCCACACAGAAAGTGGAGTGTAGTGACCGGGGCTTTGTAATCCCGGCTGGGAAAGAGAGGACAGCAGAATGCCTGGGGGTCGCTGGCCGGTTCCAGGCCATGGGGGTCGCTGGCCGGTCCCAGGCCATGGGGGTCGCTGGCCAGTCGCAGGCGATGGGGGTCACTGGCTGGTCCCAGGCCATGGGGGTAGCTGGCCAGTCGCAGGCGATGGGGGTCACTGGCTGGTCCCAGGCCATGGGGGTAGCTGGCCAGGCCCAGGCCATGGGGGTCGCTGGCAAGCCCCAGGCCAGGAGGGGGTCCTGTCTGAAAGACCAAGTGGACAGTGTGCCTGAACACTGATGCACACCCCTCCATGCATGAGTGGCACACATACACCCCTGCGTGTGCACTTGAACGCGCGCGCGCGCACACACACACACACACACACACACACACACACACACACACACACAGGAGTAGGATTCGAACTGTGAATTCTATGTTTGCAGCTTCCACATACAATCGTTCTATCCATGGCAGCATACATATCGGCTTCTCTGCAGTGAAGGGCACACACTAGGTGCTCAATAAACGTCAGGTGACACACACTAGGTGCTCAATAAACGTCAGGTGAGAAGAATCTTTGTCTCTTTCCCTCTGACTTCTTTATATTTTTCACGTCTCCTCCCAGAGTGGGTGGTGTTTTCTTTGAGAGACAAGACGGTGGGTAGGTTTTTCTTCAATGTTAGGTGTGGAATATGTGCGCCAGGAAAATAAACTCCGGTGCAGGAGAGCAGCAAGATGGCTTTGGGCAGAATACAGTGCATATTTCTTTCTCCAACATCACAAGGCAGCATCTCCTTGCGCTCAGAGCCGCTAAATGTGCGCTGAAGGGACCTTGGAGACCAAAGATAAGGGGAACTGAGGCCTCGAGAGAGCCAGCTGCCTGCCCAAGGCCCCACAGGAGCCCAAGACAGAGAAGGGCTTCCCAGGAGCACCACCTCGTGTGGCCCCCCCCACAAGTGTGAGTGTGAAGGAAGCACACGTGAGTGGACCCTGTGCCCCTAGGGAATGAGTGTGGGACCTTGAGAGGCCTGGATCTCTCTTCCTGAGACGACACCCCCCCCCCCATGAGAGCCTGCACCAGCCGTGCAAGGAGACAGGACCCAGCTCCTAGAAGAAAATGCTAGACAATTCAGAGTCTCTCTTGACCGTGAACGTGATGCTGGAGCCTGGACTCTCCTCTGGACGATGCTCGCATTTCCCTGATGCTCCTCAGAGCGTTTCCGGGGACAACAACGAAGAAATGCTGCCTCCTTGGTGGCCTCCAAGGTAGAGGTCAGAGGCACAGAAGCAGTGGGCCTGAGTCCTGAGTCCCAGGAAGAAGCTTCCATGGAGGAGCTGAGGCTCTTAAAGCAAAAATCCATGGCCAGGCTAACTGGAACAGACACGCCAGGGACATTGCGCAGGGACGGGAAGGTATTTGTCTTAAGAGTTTCTATGGTTAGGATGAAACACAGCGACCAAAAGCAACTGGGGAGGAGAGGGTTAATCAGCTTCCACTCCCACATCCCTGTTCAGCACTGAAGGACGTCAGGACAGGAACCCAAGCAGGTCAGAAAAGCCAGAGGCAGGAGCTGAGGCAGAGGTCCTGGAGGGGTGCTGGCTGCTTGCCTGCTTGCCGCTGCCTTGCTGGCAAGCCCATCTCTTCACCGGCACTAGAGCTGTTTAAAGCATTCGGCCTCTTGGACCGAAGAATGGCTGGACTTCCGTTTCACAGGCAGACATTGCTGGACTAGCTGGGCTGCAGCCTGTAAGTCGTTCTAATAAACCCCCTTTCTCTATAGAGAAAGAGATTCATTCTCCAAGTTCTGTTACTCCTGAGAACCCTGACGAATACGGTGTGCCTTCCCTCTGGGAGATGCACAGCTGCCCATGGGGCTGTCACGGAGGGTGCAGTGCCCTCCCTTGGAGAGGCTTTAGTCATTATTTTCATTTTGTTGTGCTTCACTTTGCTGAGACCGAGTCTTGAGTGGCCCGGGCTGGTCTTGAACTTGCTATCGCAGCTGAGGACGACCTTGAATTTCTGATCCTCCTGCCTGCTTTATATGATGTTGGTGAGCCAACTCCGGGTTTCACATATTCTGGGCGAGTAATCTATCAAGTGAGCTGTACCCTCCGCCCTGTCTTTGGCGAAGGACATACGCTGTGAGGGCAAGAGAAGGGCCCCCTGTGAACGTGGCACGCGGGGATGAGGGGTGGGGGTGGGTGGTGTTGGTGAGGGCGTGGCTGTGAGGGCAAGAGAAGGGCCCCCTGTGAACGTGGCACGCGGGGATGAGGGGTGGGGGGGGGTGGTGTTGGTGAGGGCGTGGCTTCCCGAGCCCTCTGCTTCCAGAGGCTGGTAGCTGCTGCTTCCCCATAGCATGGCCTTTGCCTGGTTCCCTAGCAGATCAACCTCTCCCCAGACCATAACGAGGTGCAGAGGGAGAAACCGAGACTGAAACGGATGCCAGCAGCCACAGCCACCCGATATCCCCGGGTTGATGGAGCTGAGAGAATGTGGCTGGGACGTTAGCCTGTCACCTTCCACCTTCCACGTGACCTTGAGAAAAGCCCTCTGGCATCTGCCCTGCCCACTCTGAGTCCTGTGGGAGGAGGACCTAGCAGGATCCATCCACACCCTCGCCGCCTCTACCCACCACCTCTACATCCTGCAACTCCCCAGTCATGTATAAAACATTCCGAGCCAACACTTATTCCTCATGCATTTTCCATGAGTCCGAGCTCGAGTTAAAACATATAAACATAAAAATACCAAGAAGCACTTTTTTTTTTAAAGGCCATGTTTCAAAAAAATACCAAGAGACTCGTTTCTGCGTGTCCTCCTCCCTGGTCTGGCCCCCCGAGTCGGCTCTGCTCCTGGCCCCCTCCTCATCTGTGTTCTGTGGCCCTCTGTTAACATTTCCTTGCTCCCTTCTCGGCTTTATCCCATCATCCTTTTCATCTTTCCCTCCTTCCTCCTTTCTCTTTCTTTTCTGCCCCTCCCCATCTCCGTCTCTCACCCCCTCTCCCTCCCTTCCTTCATCTTTCCCTGCATCACTCTTAGATGGAATGCACATTGGTTTTGTACCTTTCCTCCTGCCTGCCTCTGCCGGGGTTTTCCTCCGGTCCTTCTGACCAAAGGGCCTCAAAGTTGCAGAACTGACAATCCCCCCAAAATGATGAAAGTGTGGTGTACTGGGGACCTGGGCTTTGCTGACAGGTGTGTGAACTGGTCTGGACAGCTCCTACCCCTGCTCACCTAGGGCAGGGTCTCCCGAGGAGGAGCAGAGCCACGGCATCTCCTCAGAGGTGCCTAGGAGCTGTGGTGCCATGAGACTCAGAGAGCTCCATCCCATTACCATGGCCAGGATTCCAGTGTGGCCACAGCCTGCAGCGGCACCCCACACTTACAAAACAAACAAACAAACAAAACCAAAAACCAAAAACAATAAAACCAATGGCAGAGTCAGGTGTGGTAGTGGTGCAGGCCTGAAACTAAGGTAAAAGTATCCAAGGCCTGGGCTACAGAGTGAGAGCTTGTTTTGCTGTTGTTGTTGTTGTTGTTTTGTTTTGTTTGTTTAACTATACTGATGACACAGATTAATCTCCAAATTTAATATTTTACTAAAAGGAAGAATATAAAAGTTCATGGCCATAAAAAAAGCACCTGACATAGTATGTGCCTCTGGGAGTCTGAGGCGGTGGCCCTCTCTAGTGCCTTAAGTGGTTCGTGGAAAGCAGGCCCACCCTGCTGATGATCACACAGCCCATTATATGGGAGTCTGACCTTTAAAAAAAAATGAGACGTGTGCGCTACTGCTTAATGACTATTATTAATGAATATTGTTTTTTTCACAGGCCAAGCCCCACACACACTGTCTCACAGTCGTTATTAATTACTGTTGCCAAGATCGGGGCCACCGACTCGAGTGTTTGTACCCGTGTTGGTTGAGGTAGATGCAAGCATTTTCCCACAGGACTAGTGGAGTCCCAGGCCCCACAGACACTGCCATGTCTAGAACAGCCGAGCACCTGGGAGAGTCTGGTATGCCTGAGTGGGGAGACTCTGTCCCCACCCGGTTCCCACACTGTACATATGAGTCTAGGTCGCCTTCTCCCCGCGTCACTTCTAGCTATAACGAGTCTGGTTAGGTCAACCCTGGCCCTGATAACCAACAGCACAAACGCTTCTGGGAGGAAGCAGCTGGGAATTCTGGGAGTGGACCTGCCCACAGAGGCCCCCAGACATCAAGACAGCCTGTGAATGTGCTAGAGAGAGACGGACCACCTCCAGCCCAGGCACTCTCAAAAAGGCCTTTATTTGTGTTTTTTGTTCCTTGTTACCCTCCTCCAGGGAATAAAGGAAAACAGGGCCCGCTTTCCTGCCTCGACAGTGTGGGTGTGAGCCCTGGAAGGCTCCGGAAAAGCCCGGTCGCTTCCACTGAAGGGAGGCGCAGACCACGGAACTTCGGCCCTATTAGTTAAATAATGGTGCTTAAAAATGCATTGAGTTTAGCCACCTCCCTCCCCTAAAAAAAAAAAATCCAGACTTTTTCTATTGAATATACTTTTTTTCCCTTGCCCATGAATATTAATGTCCCTCTCAGAAAGATCTACTTGAAAAAAAAAAAAAAAAAAAAAAACAAGAATGAATTAAGTACCTGCAGGTTTTTCTAATTCCTCTTTTTGGTGACACGCCGTCATTACATCAAATTACTGAGATGGGTCTTGCTCTTTCTCTCTCCCTCTCTATTTTTTTTTTTTCTTTTTGGGTGAAAATTATGGAATATAAAGTATATGTAAATGGAGCAAAGAAAGAGGGAGAAAAAAAAACCTGTGAAGGAAGGGACCTGGGAAGGGGGCATTGGGTATTCAGCCCGCGTAGCAGTCAGCCAATTAATCAAGACCGGGTGCGAGGAGGCTGCAGAAGGGATGAGCTTGTCCTTCATGTTGATGGGGCCGGTGCGGGGCAAACGCTACGGCACCTGAACTCACGGTTAGGCATGCAGAAAGGGATCATGGGAATATCTTGCAGTCTTTGTCTTCCCGGTGAAGGATGGAAAATGTCAAGCTGTTGTTTGGCTGGATGGGGGGGGGCTAGGGTTGGGGGGGGGTGGGGGAGAGGCAAGAACTGCAGGCTGGAGAGGCAGTGTTTAACTCTTTGAGGACCCCTCTACCTCCCTACACTCCCAAGGCCCCTACCTCCACCTTCAGCTCCCAGCCCCCCACATGCACACACATCCCCAGCTCCCACTCGCCAGAACAGCTGTGGGAACCCTGTGTGCAAGCAGCAAGTGAGAAGGGACTAACTGATGGTGACTGGGGCAGGCCGTGTGGGGTGTGTGTGTGTGTGTGTGTGTGTGTGTGCGTGCGTGCGTGTGTGTGTGTGTGTGTGTGTGTGTGTGCGTGGGCGCGCGCGCGCACACGCGCCCACGCACGCATACATGCATGTCAGAAGAGGAAGATAAGAGGAATTCTGTCTCCCCCAGACACGGTCTTTGTTCATTCTGGAGTGTGTCTGCCCCGTTCTCTCTCCAGCCCACCATTTCCCCTTGGAGGGAAAGGGTCTTAAAATCTGACCGCGGCTGCCAGGAGGACAGTGCAGTGGTATAGACCAGGCATTCAGACCTGTGTGACTTGGGGCTTGCTTTGCAAGTACCCAGCCAGCCCACGAGAACAGCTGGTGGGTACCCTGAACCTAGGTGTAGCCTTGCAGGACCTGCCATCAATGAGCAGCTGTGGCAGGGCCCTCGGCTGGATCTGATACTCCTAACGGTGACAGAGATCCGAACAAAAGTGGTCAACAGTTGCCCAACCTTGTCAGCTGACCCCTACCCTAATTCCTCTCAAGTTTCCTGTGGTCTCACCCTTTCTAGATACTGCCAGATCTGTGTCCCAAGGACAGCTTCACCAAACATCTGCCAACTGGTACATGGTTCTCCCAAGCTGCACGGGGATGGATGGAGGCCCCAGGGATCCAGCGTTTGGAGAAGGATGCCAAGGGCAGAGGTGCGGTAAGGGATACAGGACACATCCCCAGGACACACACACACACATTGCTGTCTTTTATGGGGATGGATGACGGCGTCTTAGGTCCTGGTCCACCTGCCTCTCCAAGCCAGCTGTATTCACCCCGACCCCAAGGCTCATCTAAACCCTACCCCAGGCAGGTACGATGCTCATCCAGCGGGTCTTCCTGAGACTCAGTGCAGACACATGGACTGTCAGTCTCTGTCTCGCCCACCAATGTCTGAGAGAAATGATGCTCTGTCATCAACTCTGCTTCTCCTGCCTGAGGTCAGCCAGACAGCGCCGTTGGCCCCACGGGCAGAGGGAAGGAAGGTCAGGGAAGATGGAGGGCTGCTCCGGCGTTCTCCACACTCTCGCCTATGTGACAGGTGACCACAGAGACCAGAGGGGCTAGGAGACTTAGCCCAAGGCACACAGCCATCAGGGAGCAGGACCCACTCAGCAGGGGCAGTGTCACCTCCTGATGCTGGCTCCCACCTGGAGCCTGCGCTGCCACTTGCAGGGCCTGTGGAAACAGACCTCCAGCCCCACCCCATAATGATGATTGGAAAATTTTTAAGGGAATCCTCAAATTAACTTGCACTTCTAACCAGGTCCCAGAGATGTTGATGGCGTAAATTAAGGAGCCATTCAGAGGCCTGCTCACTATGTTTATGCCTCGCTTTGAATAAGAAATTTGGCTAGGTGGTGGTGGCACACGCCTTTAATCCCAGCACTTGGGAGGCAGAGACAGGTGGATCTCTGCGAGTTCAAGGCCAGCCTGGTCTACAAAGTTAGTCCAGGACGGCCAAGGCTACACAGAGAGACCCTGTCTCAAAAAAAAAAAAAAAAAAAAAGTTTGTAGTGGCCTTGAGACAGAACAATTCTCTGCACTACAAAGTGAGTTCAAATGCAGCTTGTGAAACTTACATAGAGTCTATCTCAAAACCTGTATCCCTAGATCTAAACCCCAGTAGCAGACATACAAGGCGGGTGGGGAGGACGGGGCGGGGGGGGGCGAGGAGAGGGAAGCACATATGGGGAGCTGCAGGTAACTCAAGCACAGGCCAATGGCCCAAGTGAGCCGGTGTCTTGTCACCCAGCACCCTCCTCTCCATGGCTCGCTGAGGGTCACTGCAAGGGATGGTTGTAATGACCCCATCCCTTATCTCTCCCGGACCATCCATGACAGCCACTCCCCTGCATCATTAATTGGTTCCTCGTAAGGTTAAGGCCCCACCCGCCGGGCCTGACAAGACCCCAGCGGGGAACCCTGTAGACAAGTGTCATCCTGTCTCTTTCCTCAGTGGTGGGTGCCTCTTCAGCCATGGGCAGGGAGGCAGAGACTTAGGAAACCTGTCCTGAATCAGATTCCTAGCCAAGGCCACCTGCTCAGATCCCACTGAAGAGCTGACGGACGCCCTCACGGTTGACTGCCCTGGGGGAAATTGTATTTGTTAATGGGCTTTGAAAAATCAATTCTAAGATGCAAAATTGAAAGCAAAAGGCCCAAAATCTCCATCCCTGAGAGCACTGAAGGCCCCCATTTCTTTCCCCAGCTTCGTTCCTTCCTCACCTCTTCCCTCCCCTCATCATCCTCCCTCCTCTCTCTTTACTCTCCCATTTTCTCTTCCTTCACTTTCTCTGTCTTCCTTTTAGCCTCCTCCCCAGCCCAGGTCTCTATCCCACGGGGCTCTAGAACTGGACAGAGCTCGCCCCAGGAAGGCAGTGGAAGAAAAGGCAGAGTACCCATCCAGACACCATGGAGGAGGCATCTGGTGCCAGATGCAGAGGCATCAATGTGTGCATCCCCTGCACCCCCAACCCAAGTACTGGCCTGAGGGTGGACGGGTGGAGGGGCTGGCCACGGTGAGGTGGGAGAAGGCAGACCTGGGGTGGACTTACCGTGCCCTGGCGTGAAGTTCCCACTAGACCCTGAAAGGAAAAGGGAGCCATGGATGACGCCAGTTAGAGCAAAGACTCATGTTTGCCTTTCAGGGGGAATTCCTTAAATGGAAGTGAGGGTCAGAGGGAGGGACACAGGACAGAAGCAGGACACTGTCACAACAGTCCACCATGAGCGGGGTGCTTAGAGAGGGACAATGAGAAGAGGATGGGAGATGGGCCTTCCATAGACTCTGGCTGTCCGAGTTTGCTCGTATATGTGTGTGTGTGTGTATAAACATATATATATATGTGTGTATATATATGTGTGTGTGTGTGTGTGTGTGTGTGTGTAAACACATGTATGTATGTATGTATGTATACATGTACATCCAACACACACAAACACATATCCTACCGAATGTTTCCACACTCAGGATCTTTTGACTTTCTGTGGTGTTAGAAACGCTACGGTTCATCCATGGTGAAGTGTTTTGTGTGCAGAGGTGCAGAGGGGAAGAGCCATGGTGGGAGGGACTGAGGGGTTAGGGTTAGGTTTTAAATTCTATTTTAAAAGTCCCAGGTGTGTTCTCTGCGGGGAAGCACAAGCTTTGGACATGGGTGTGCCTACTAAGTTACATCCTGTCTTATGAGCAACCTCCCCGCAGTGGTCCGGATGAGATGCCCTCTATAGTCTCAGGCATTTGAATATCTGGTCTCCAATTAATGGCACTTTGGGGGGAGGTGGAGGAGGTACGGACCTGTAGGAAGAAGAATATCACATGGGCGGGCTTTGATGTTCAAACGTTGCACAACTGCAGTAGAGCGAGCTTTCTTTGCTTCCTGCCTGTGCTCTGAGATATGAGCTATTACAGAAAACCACAGCCAGTCGAAGTGCAGAATCGCCAAGGCTCAGCCCCGGTGGGTGCATCTACAGAACACTCCCACACCGAAAGCTCAGAGAACGTTGCGGAACAGGGGCAGACAGACTGTGAGAGCCGGAGGATCGGTAAGTTTGCTGTGAGATTGTGTCTCCCTAGTAATGTGAGATGCTACACCCATAAAATCTCATAAACATGACCACCTAGACATGAGCTGGACACGGAAAGCAGCGACGCACATGCCCAAGTGCACAGGGAAGACCTCAACCTTTCACCATGAACTACAGGCAACAAAGGAATGCTGAGAGTGGAAGAAACCGTCTTCCTCGGGGAAGAGCACATTAGCTGATTATCCAATACCAAATGCTCAGCCATAAAAACGTACAAAGAACATTATACAGAGTGAGCAAGATGTGGGGGGTATGTGTGTGTGTGTGTGTGTGTGTGTGTGTGTGTGTAACAACAATTAGTAAAAAAAAAAAAAAGAGGTCATGAATTTAAAAGAGAGCAGAGACGGGTACACAAGAATAACTGGAGGGAGAATAGGAAAGGGAGAAATGGTGCAATTCTATTATAACCTCAAAATAAGAAAAAAAATCAATCTATTCCGTAAAAAAAAAAACAAAACACCAAAGATTCTGTAGATTCATCAGTAACAAGTATTCAACCACAAGTTAAATCTTCCCATAGAAACAAACAAGACTATCCATCTCGTTAGTATATAAATTTTATTTTGTCCTTAATAAATAGTAAAATTACACATAAACAAAAGAAGTACTATAAAATAAAATTCTTTATGATAATATATATGTGTATACACACATATATCTAATGCGAGCGCTTGGCTTCTGCTCCAGCCTCCTTGCCTGCCTGCTGCCATGCTCCCCACCGTGATGGACTCATATTCTCCTGGATCTAGAAGCCCATAGGACCTTCCTTCTATAAGTTACCTTGGTCGTTGTGTTTTATTACAGCAGTAGAAAAGTGACCAATACCCACCGCTGTTGCAACAGAGGAAGGGAAGGAGGAAAGGACGGGGGGAGGGAGAAGCATGGGGTGTGGGGGACGTGGCTGGATGGACAGATGGACAGAACCAAGTGGATGGGATGAAGGAGGGAAGATGACCGAGTGAGTTCGGTGGGTGGGTGGATAGACGGATAAATGCATCAAGTTCATATCTGCTCCGTCAGCTACGTGCTAAGTGGCCTGAAATGAGACAATTCACCTCTGAGAGCTGCCGTTTTGTCTCTGAAGTGGGAGCGATGGTGGGCCTGACCTCAGAGGTCAAATGAGAGGGCGCAGTGGGACATCAGTGGGACAGCACTTCTCCACAGGTGCTGAGCCCCTGAGTAAGTGGGGCCTCAGCCTCTGGTGTCCTCTACCAATGTTTCATCAATAAAGGAAAATGCTGAGGAAGCCACTTGTGACTTGTGTGAAGCCCTGAGAGGGCCTGCATATTCTGAGGACAATCTGGAAAAAAAAAAACAAAAAACCAAAAAACCAAAAAAAAAAAACCAAAACAAAAAAACATACATTTACGGAAGGGATCAGGGTGGATGTGATGTGGGGCAGTCAGGGCTCTGGGCACCGAAGCCAGGTTGGTGCCTCAGCACTCTTGTTTTGGACAAGCGTTCTCCACATGACCACAATTTGGGGAGCCCCATTGGCCCGAGGATTCTGGCGTAGAAACTCGCCCAGCTCAGGGCCAGCCTGGCGTGTGCTCAGTGCATTCACATCCCTTACCCAGCTCCTGCTCAGGCCTGGGGTAAACAGTCAAGAACAGCTCAAAAGGGGGATGACCTCCAGTGTTTGCAGTAGCTGCCTGTGTCAACCCTGTGAGGGACAGTCCATTCAAATTCAAAGCCCAGAGAGGTTAGCTAACTTGCCCAGGATTGTACAGGAGCTGAGATGAAAAACTCAGGTCGCCTGTTGCCCTTTACAGTGTGGAGGTGCTGTAGAATGTGCCAGATGACAGAATGTTCCGGATCTGGTCTTAAATGTATAGGGAAGTACCTGCCTATGAAAGCAGGTGGTACATGTGCCGTAGCACTGTGCTTTTGAAAAGCCACGTGGTCTAAGCGCACGTTTGTACATAGATGGATACATTTTGTGGGGACACTGTGGAGTAAAGTGCTGATAGGGGCTCCTCCCTGCTTCCCCAGCCACGAGGAGGCCCGGGGCTCGCTCACCTCATTCACCAGACCCTGGCAGGGCTGTAGCATACAGCTGGTACTTAATAAATGCCTGCCTTGCAGAAGGGAGTTTGTCTCACAGGTGCTCTGTCGTATTCTTGCTCTTCAGGGGGAAAGCCTCCTAAGTGCTTGTTGTCCAAGGAAATTCTCCTGAGGCCTTGCAGGGAGCTGGGAGCTTCTGCATGGGGCTCAGACAAAGGGGGGTGGGATGCTTGGAGGAGGGGGATGGCTGTGGAGGGCGTAGAGCCTTTGAGGTGGTAGAAAGTCCCCAGAACATGTTTTTGGGTTCCAGGGCTTTTGAAGAGCACGGGCTTAATCCTGGGGCGGAGGGGTCCCTGAGCAGCAAGTGCGGAGAGGGGCTGCATTTTTCCCACTTCTGGTGCTGTGCCTGTCCATCAGCAGGCTGGCGGCCTCCATGCCTCCAGGAGTCCCGAAGACAAGGACGCCATCCATGGAACCAGTGCCCCCATTGCAGCCCCTCGTCCTGGGGCCCTCCAGTCTGGGGCTCCCTGGGGCAGCATCAGCAGGGGCCTTAGAGAGAAGGGCCTGGGGCTGGGATGGTGCAGACTCAGCAGGTAAACTGGGCCAGAGTTCAGATCTCCGGAACACAGGAAAACGTTGGGTAGTGCGGTACCTACCCAGAGCTGTGGAGGCAGAGACAGGGTCCTTGGTGCAAGCCAGATAGCTGGACTAGCATTTCACGGCAGGATTTGTTTTGGGTTCAACTGAGAGATGGAGCTACAGTGAACGCAATGGAGAGTGATGGAGAAAGACTCCCAGCATTAATTAGCCTCAAGTCTACATGCAGACATGCATTTACATGTGTGTACATACATGTTTGCATACATACACACAGTCAAACACAAAAACACACACATACAAACACACAATCATATAGACATAAACACACACTCAGACATACACACATACACTCAAACATAAAACACATAAATGTATAGACACACACTCAAACATACACGCATACATACACACACACTCAGACACAAAGCACACACATACAAACACACAATCATATAAGCGCTCGCTCTCTCTCTCTCTCTGACACACACACACATACACACACACACGATAGGGCCTCGCAGGAGTTTTGCAGGCACTAGAGGTCTCTTGACCTCCTGACCCTTACACTCATCCTGGTTGTCGCCCCCCACATGTGACACTATCATGGTTAGGTCACCTGATTCTGCTTATCAAACCTCTTAAGCAGCAGGCTAAGCCAACCTCTTCTCTACATTCGCAACCTGCCTTGGGTACACCTGCTACAGTGCCGGAAAGCTGCCTGGGAGCCCAGCTGTGCACGCCGATGGCCTCCTGCAGCACCCAGCACGTACTATCCAGGACCGAGTCACATGCTGGCCCCGCCTGGTTTCACGTAAGGGCCACGGTGTGGGGCAGCCGTTCAGATCCTGTGGTTAGACATGTAAGGCGATGGGCACAGTGTGTGGCCCAGAACCCATCTGAGCAGGCAGCGTTTGCAAAGGCCCTGGAGAAGAAAAGTCCTGGTACTCAGCATCATGCACAGCAAGGCTGCGGTCTGCACCAACTTGACAGCGAGGCTCAACACGGACCAGCTCAGCAACATCCCAGCAGCCAGCCCAGCCTTGTGGCCAGCTGCAAGCTGCAACCTGTGTCGTGGAAGCTGAGGAGCTTTGGCTGAGCTCCTCCCGCGTGCTAGGACTCAGAGCAGAAGGAGAAAGCTTCTCTTCCCGCTGGATCTCACGGCTGTGAAGACAGGGACACTGTTGCTTGGAGCCGCACAGTAGAGGGATCTTGGTGGCTCTGGCGGTGAAGGTGCTGGTGTTGCAAAAGCTGGGTTCCCACCCTTGCTTTATCCAGCAGAAAGTGTTCAATTGGCTCACAGGTCACAGGTCACAGGTCACAGCCCCGCATGGAGGCAAGCCACGGCAGGAATCTGGAGGCCATGGAGGAGTGATGGTCGCTGGCTGGCTTTTCAGCGCTTGCTCGGTTTGCTTTTTTATGTAGCCCAGGCTGACTCGCTCAGGAGCAGCACCACCCCCGGTGGGCTGGGCTCTCCTACATCAATGCAATCAAGAAAATGCCCCACAGTCGTGCCCACAGCCCCGTTGATGGGACCAATTCCTCCATTGAGATTCCCTTTTCTTAACTGTGCCCAGGTTTGTGTCACGTACACAAAAACTAGGCCGTTTCACCCTTGTCAACTCTGACGTCACCACATCGCTTTTCCTTGTTTCTGCGGTCACATGTTGGTATCATAATATAACTCAACACTTTAAAGGCCCAATGCTGCTTTAAAACTAGTCTCTTAATAATGTGTAAGCTCTTTCAAAATCCAAATAAGTTATACGCGTTTTTTTTTCTAAGAGGGAAGAACCAGGCCAATTATATGCAGATTAAAGCAAAACCAAAACAAAAAGATCAACGTCCAGCATCCCAGACTGACTCATGATCTTCTGGGCTCCAAAGGGCAGGCGCGCGTAGCCCCATCTCTCCAGTTCTACCTCCACAGCACGCACAGTTTATTTCACCGAGTTAGGCCAGCACTATTCCACACCTGTCACTGTCCTAAGTGGTCGCCTCACAGTCTCAGCCTTTCCAATAGGCTGCGCTGTCCACTGCAACTGAGGCTGCGCCTTTACCAGCGGCCTGTTGGCCTCTCTCCAGAGGCTCCTACCCAGCCGGCCCCCGCCCAGCCCCAAGCCCCGGCTCCTGCCCACATCTACTTCATGCCAGTACCACGAGGGAGGCGCTCACACGCCACCACATTCACCTGCCAGTTTGGCCTCCTCTGGACCATGGTGTCTGTCTGCTAGCCCCAGGGACACACTTCCCAGAAGATTTCACCTCAATGATGCTGGTGTCCTCCAAATCACGGTTGATCCTTGCTCTTCACTGCTAGCATTGGTTGTCCCCATAAAGTGAAGGTTTCTCTTCAGTGGTGCTGGTGTCGTGTCAATCACGGCTGATTCCTCAGCCTCAAGTGAGGAAACACCTCAGATATTGTAATCAAAATAGCTCACACAAACGGACTTCAAGGGGGCCTTTGAGGTAACCCCTCACAAGCCCTCCGCCATTTGCACTGCTCTCTGCTCATCTTCTGAGTTTACACAACACCTCGTTAAACTCTGCTCACTCAATGTCCTCTCCAGCCCAAAGTTCTAAAATCTTCCACAATCCTCCCCCAAACAGCGGTGTCAGGCCACAGAAGAGGGGTGCTGGAGGAGCTTGGGTCAGTGCAAGTGGACACCTGTCCCCTCTACATCTGGCCCAGCTGTCACTCAGGTCCTTCCTCACACAGGACACTCCTTCCTTGCTACAGTAAGAACAGGAGCTTCTTGGACAGGATCCAGCTTCCAGGTGGCACCTTTCTATAGCCACAAGAAGTGGGGGCTGGAAGCGAAGAGGAAAGTTCATAATACACAAGGACCAGACTGGCACCAAGGTGAGGATGGGGCACAGAGGGGCATCAGGAAAGAGTCACATCCATATTGGCAACTGAGCAACTGAACGTCTCAAGGCAAAAGGCTTGCTGCATCCACGGCAGCTGGGTCCACCGCAGCTGGGTCCATGGCAGCTAGGTCCATGGCAGCTGGGTCCACAGCAGCTGCATCCATGGCACTATGTCCATGGCAGCTGCGTCCATGGCAGCTGGATCCACAGCAGTTGTGTCCAGGGCAGCTGGGTCCACAGCAACTGCGTCCATGGCAGCTGCATCCATTGCAGCCACAGGGCTGGTACCTAATGTCTGGCCTTGGGAATGAAAACCCAGGGAATGTCAAGTTTCCTGTGGGAGGATCACGTGAGTGACAGTCCTGCCCACGCTTCCAGAGCCTGGACTATCTTACACACAAAGTCTTTCTTGCACAGGTTTCCCTAATGCGAGATTTTTTTTTTTTCTGGACTGTAATGGCAGAGTAACTTGCAGGAGAAATTAGGGCTTGGTTTTTATCCAAAACCCTATCAACGAACAATCCAGGCAAGGGCCCCAAAGCTGGGGGTGGGGTGGGATTTGCACCCAGCGCTCTTATGGGCCAGAATGCTAGTAGTCTTCAGCTATGTACGTGCCCGCAACCCTTGCCCTACCTGAGAAGCAGGCACCAGCAGTGGTTGCTTTCCCACTGCCCCAGCACATCTCAGCCTCCGCAGCCTACATGTCGAGGAGTCATTGTTCCAGTGTGAATTATCCTCATCTCAGTCCTTCGTGTTGCAGTCTGGGAATCAGACCAATTTCTAAAAACTATCTGCATATTTAGGTAAAATATATGAGTTTTATTTCAGGAGAATAAAATGAACATCACAACTAACCTCTCTGGCCTGGGCTAGTTCCTGGATTCACAGGGGAACATTCACCCTCACGTGGCAGCATTTGGAGCCCGAGGTGTGACAGGATGACCACACTCAATGGCTGCCTGGGGTCCCACAAGGATTTTCTATGTTTCTCAGGGTGTCCACAGAGGTGACTCTTTAGATCACCCCTCTGACTCAATTTGTCAGTGTCTGCTGCGTAACAAGCACTCCCCGCACTCTGAGGAGCCAACAACAGCCTTTTCTCCTAGAGCCTGTGTGTCTGCTGGGCCTGGCTCAGGACCACCTTCTGTCTCTCCCCCTTGTAGACAGCGTGTCACGGGGAGCAGAGTGCAAGTGTCCAAGCTCTGCCTGCAGCTGGGAGAGTTTTCACATGAGGTGGTCAAGACCCTGTGGGGCCGTGGCCGAGGAGGAGAGCCCGGGAGCATCAGTCAGGGCTCAATCTCACCTTTTTCATGAGGAAGGTGGCCCATTGCGGCTTCTTGCAGAAGCTGTAAAAAATCTGTTGGACAAATGCTCTCCCTTCAGAGCACAAACTGGCACAAAAGCTAGATATGGTGGCTCACAGTGGCAACCCTAGCACCTGGGGAGCAGATAAAGGACGAGGTGCTGTTGCAAGCTCTGGGCCAAGCAAGACTGTGTGGCAAGACCTTGTCTCGAAACAAAACTAACCAAAACCTTTGTGGGGAAAGAAGGCAGGTACCCCTGCACCCTGCAACCCTGCACCCTGCACCCTGCAACCCTGCAACTGTGTTGTAACTCCTGTGTGGACAGTTTTCTTCTCAAAACTTCATGAAAGAACTGTCTGTTGACAGGTGACTAAATAGCAGCTCAGAGAGGTTCAGAAATCAGATCACAACAACACAGGAAAGGCATCCTGGAGCTGGTGTTGGAACTCCACCCTCATGAGTGCACAGCCAGCGTGACTTCGGGGAGCACAGGTGTCTCCTGGCTTCTCCCCTGGGGACAGCCAATACGCGGCCTGGGCTCTACATCGACTTGAGTTGTTCTCGGTCATGGAAGGCAAGCTGAGCGACGGGGACGGGTGACACTTGCTTAGCTGCGTGGCTCCGAAGGAGGATCCGGGGCCATCCGTGTAGCGTGTCTGCATGGCCAGTTTACACGCTTCTCCTGGTTATTGCTGTCTCTATCCCGCGGCCTGCACACTCAATTTCAATTCAAAGTTTGGCAGTGAAGGTGTCATGGCTAAAAAATGGAATGGCCTCCCTCCGAAATGAAATAATTTTGTTGTTCAGTTCCGAGCGATTTTGTAATTTCATGCTTGTGTATGATAATTTTATGCTGTCCTGCCTCACGTAACTCAGTTCTGGCAGATCCTGACAGGTGATAAATACAATCTTTTCCGCCCCGCGTGCGACAGGCCGGTGCGAGGGGGGTGGAGGGAAAGCTGGCAATTTCACATCTGAGGCCAGAGCACACCAGCAGCCTGTGGCGGCCCCATTCTTTCATAATTTCACGCCTGGATTCCAGCCGGCGCCACCTCTGTTGTGGCTGAAGGACCCAGGGGTCAAGGGAGCCTTCCGGAAAGTAGAATGGTGTTGGGCAGGGGCCAGAGAACCGGTGGAGGAAGGATATGATGGCTGTGGGTCCGCCCTCACAGGCTGGCTGGCGTGCAGGCTGCAGCCGGGATCCACGTCACCCTGGGTACACACGGGGAATGGGTGCTTTTAGCAGATGATCGTCTTTACAAGTTTGTGAAACCTCCCAAAATGGTGTGTGTGTGTGTGTGTGTGTGTGTGTGTGTGTGTGTGTGTGTGTGTGTGTGAGAGAGAGAGAGAGAGAGAGAGAGAGAGAGAGAGAGAGAGAGAGAGAGAGAGAGAGAGAGAGACTTAACGGCGTTCATCACCAATGCCTCTGTGCCTCTGTTTTCAAACACTGCTCCCTAGCCCTGTCTCTGAAAAAGCCTTGTCTTCTGGAGAAGGAATGGAGCCAGGGGATGCTCAGGAATTCCCTGTGGTCCAGAGCTGTGTCAGTGTGGCTGATGGGGGAGTTGCACTAGTAACACCTGCCCCCTACCCCTGCTGGCCCAGCCCCCACCTCACACAGGAAGCTCTTCCTTTGCTACGGTAAGAACAAGAGGCTGCCTGAGCTACAGGTAGGTGCCATTGACGATCGGAGATAATGTCCCAGCACCAGCTGTGTACCAGGGTGGCCTGAGGAGCCATCCACTGGCTCTGCCTACTCTCCAGCATCTATCTCTATGGAACGAAGGCTAAGAAAACCCATTTTATAGATGGCGAAACCGAGGCTGGGTCGACAGAGGTGACTTATAGGAACGTAAGCCAGAGAGAGGTCTCAGACCACTGAGGTCATTCAAAGTCAGGCCATGGCAGTATCTGACTCAGAGAGATCTTGAAGATGCAGGGAAACTGAGGCCAGAATGATTCAGCGGCCTGCCCAAAGTGACAGAATGCTTGCAGGCTCTGCAGTAGCACAGGGAGTCCATCTAGGAGACATAGGAGGGCACACACGTGTGCACGGGCACTCACGCACACCTGCACGTGCATGTACACATGCACACACACGCACATGGACACACACAAACAAGCACATGCTCACACACATACACATGCACGCATGCACACACATGTCCTTGTCTCCGCCCTTCTACTACAGGATAGCGCCAACAACACATGAACAAAACATTCATGTTCTAAGACTCACTGGTGGGGGCTGCAGATGCCATTGCCAGGGGTGATATGGACCCCAGCCTCTGGGCCATGTTGCAAAGCGGGCTTCCTTCACCACTTTCTTCTCCTGCCACGTGACTGTCTGGGGTTCAGCATCTGCATATGTAAAGGAAAAGGGGCCTTTGCCTGGACTACACACAGACAGGTCCTGAGGGTCCTAAGGGAAGCTGTGGAAAAGTACCTCAGCACGCCACAAGTGAGCCCGCCATTGCTGGACAGAATGCGATTAGTTTTAGCTCCATGTGCTGCCTCCTGTGTGACTGCGTGCCCTGCCCTTTGCCTGCAAAACCATGGCATGGCCACAGGATTACCGGAAAATAATAATGCTGTTGCTGCTGCTACTGCTTCCTCCTCCTCCTCCTCTCCTTCTTCCTCTTCCTCCTCTTCCTCTTCTTCTTCCTTCTCTTCTTCTTCCTCCTCCTCTTCTTCCTCCTCCTCTTCTTCTTCTTCCTCCTCTTCATCTTCTCCTCTTCCTCTTCTTCTTCCTTCCCCCTCTTCTTCTTCCTCCTCCTCTTCTTCCTCTTCCTCCTCCTCCTCTTCCTCCTTCTCTTCTTCTTCCTCTTCCTCTTCCTCCTCCTCACCTCCTCTTCTTCTTCCTCCTCCTCTTCTTCCTCTTCCTCCTTCTCTTCTTCTTCCTCTTCCTCTTCTTCCTCCTCCCCCCTCTTCTTCCTCCTCCTCTTCTTCCTCTTCCTCCTCCTCTTCCTCTTCTTCCTCTTCCTCCTCCTCTTCTTCCTCTTCCTCCTCTTCTTCCTCTTCTTCCTCTTCCTCCTCCTCTTCCTCTTCTTCCTCCTCCTCTTCCTCCTCTTCTTCCTCCTCCTTTTCCTCTTTTTCCTCCTCCTTCTCTCCCTCCTCCCCTTCTGCTCCCCCCTTTCCTCCTCCTCCTCCTCCTCCTCCTCCTCCTCCTCCTCCTCCTCCTCCTCCTCCTTCTTCATCTTGGAAAAGCCTTCCCATAGCCTCCTAGCTAGGCAAAGCCCCTGCTATGGGCTCTCCTTACACATCACTCATCTCCAAGTTGGCATTCTGTTTCTATGAATTGGTACAAGAAGGTGAGCATTATGGTGCCATACACTCTCATTCATTCATTCATTCATTCATTCATTCAGAAACTGAATTAAAGGGGGAAATCTCTGAAATGGGAGATGCACAGAAGTTCTGAGCTCATGGAGCTAGCGTAGGAAATAGATGATGAACAGGTGGTGACATATGTAGCAGTCAGGGTTTCCTAGAGAAACAGAACTGACGTGTGTGTGTGTGTGTGTGTGTGTGTGTGTGTGTGTGTGTGTGTGTGCCCGTGTGTGTGTGTCCATGTGTGTGTGTGTGTCCATGTGTGTGTCTGTGTGTCTGTGTGTGTGTGTGTGTGTGTGTGTGTGTGTGTGTGATTTATTAGAGTAGCTTACAGGCTGTGGTCCAGCTAGTCTAACAATGGCTGCCTCCCAATGAGAGGCCAAGAAGCCAATAGTTGTTCAGTGTCCAAGGCTGGACTCCTCAGCCGGTCTCCAGTCTGCAGCAGACTCGGGCCTGAAGTAGACTCCAACACTGGGAATCTCTACCTGATTGAGTTTGTGACAGTCACCTGTTGTTGTCCATGGCCCATCTGTCCTCTACAGCAGGTAAATAAGAGAGTTAAAGGGAGGGTTGGTGGGAACTGCCACCCCTGGGATCTCCAGTACTTCTTGATGACACTAAGCTCCTCAATTCTTCCTGGGGTGAATTTTGTCTTTGATTCATGGTTTTCCCTGGCAGAGGTGACTCCAATGGCTCCCGTAGCCCTTCCAACCATAATGGGCCCCACTCCACAGGTCGGAGAACCAATGTGGGAATTCTGCCAACTTCTAAGTATGTCTCTCCCAAGAACACGTTCTGGAACTGGGGAAATAGCCACAAGAACAGTTCAGGGATGCCCTGGACTCCAGCCAAAACATCATTCGTCACCTGACCTCCACAAGCCCCTCCTTTAACGGTGGTCACAATCCTTCTTAGGTCCCCCAGAATCAGTGCCGATTCAGACCCAGCATCTCACAGAGCCCCGGGAAGTCTGAGAGCCTCCCTTCCTCAAGAGTAGTTACCCTTGTAAAATACGGTGTGCCCCTCTGGGGAACGACAGGAGAGAGGCTCAATGGAGGCCTGATGAGTAGGTATTGTCATGTCAGGTTATGTGCTACAGACCTAACCAGCACAGCCTGAGGCCAACACCGGTGCCATTGCTTTGCCGTTTCTTCTGAAATCTGTTGTTCTGGGCTCCTGCAAAGCAGGGACAGTATCCTACCTGTTCCTGTCTAAATCTGTGGGAAAAAAACCACACTACCTAGGGCTTAAGAGGGATCCAACAAACACCTGATGATCCAATGAATAAGAGAATCAGTCATTCAAGCAGGAGCACAAATGGATGCAGAGAGGGACGGAAGGAAGGACAGACTGACAGTGCAACTGCAAAGCTGTCTTAAGCCCTGTCATCACCTCAAGCCTGAAGTTCTGGTTCCGAGAACAGCAGAGGGCATTTTTCCAGACATCCTACTGAGCACTGCAAGAGCCAGCCCAACCCAGAGAGGAAGCTGAGCCACGGCCTGCTCACACAGCCCTCCCAGGTCCCTCTTCATAATTGACCCCTGGCCTGAAGGACCTCTAACTACTGGGATGCTGTCGACCGTTCTCCACTGTCAAGCCCATTTCCAATCTCCCATCTCCTTTATTTCTGTTTCCTAACACATGGGGATCAGATGATGAATGGACAGATGGAGGGATGGAGGGACGGGTAGACATAGCGACAAATGATGGACAGACAGATGGTAGACAGATGGTAGACAGATGAATAGGCTGGTGGGCATATGGATTATGAACGGGTGGATGGGCAGACAGACAGATAGATGGATGGTGGCAAGCTGTGTGGGTGGTAGGCTGGGTTTGGGGGTTGCTGCGGTCAGTGAGAAGCTTCATGAAGAGATGACAGAGAGAATAACTTTGAAGTATCCCTGAGTCACCGAGGATGTGATCGTTGTTTGTGGCCCTGAAATGAACAAAAGGCAAGCTTCTCCTGTAGTATGAAACCAACCCATGGCCCAGAGGAAGGCTCATGCGACTTAGGAAGTCAACAACTCACAAGTCCCATGAAGTCCCTGAAACTGATAGACACACAAGGCCCCTCCCTCTTCACAGGATGTGAACAGCTTGCTGGGGAAAGGAGACTCTCCCAGTCATCCATGAGTCATCTGTGCACATAGCAGTACCCCTCACTCACAGCGCTGTAACCTCCACCAATAAAAACACACACTGCTTCACAGCTGGGCCTTGGTAACGCTTTGGCCTGTCATCAGTTCACTTTCGGAGCTGAGTAAACAGGTGTTCAGGACTCCCCACAAAAAGTGTCACATGGCAGTGGCTTCACAATGCAGTACATTCAATGACATAACCATCACCAATAAGTTCTCTTTCCCAAGAACCATCTTCTTGATGTTCACCTGAGTGGTGAGACATAGCCGAGCAGTCCAGGCTGGACACCAGGGCCTCGCCACTCACCTCAGCCATGAGCCCCTCTGCTCTGGGCTCCCTGTGGGGCTGAGTGTAATGTAGCCAATGGCTCAGGTTCGCTGGAGACCCTCCTGCTCCATCATCAGTCACAGGTCCTCTGCCACCTCACGGTTGTTCCGACATACTCCCTGCCATCCTCACGTGACGACCGTGACAGAAAGCCTTGTGGTGACCATCTCCCGTGTCTCTGTGATTTATCCATAATGTGGAAAGTCCAGACACACGAGCAGCTGAGTCAGAGGGGATGAAATGCTCTGCAGCTTCGGGTGCGTAAGAGCAGAAGTCAGATGGGACCCCTCACAACTGCCATTCCGCGAGCACCTTCTCTCCTCAGTTCATTGATGGGGAAACTGAGGCTCGGCGAGGGATAAAGATGTGCTCAAACTAAGATCCTTCGGACAGAAGCAAGAATCCAAGCCTGGAATTATTCAGATGAGACATGAGGGGGAAAGCCATGTGCTAGGTGCTCCCCACTTTTCAGTGCTTCTCCTCAGGTCCCCACACGTCTCCAGAAGAGGGCACAACCCCTGACACCCACACTCGGGAAGTCAGGACATATGAAGTGAGCCCTCCATGAGGAAGAGCAGTTTGCGCTACCCATAGTGGTGCACTTCCCCTTTGTATCACTGACGTCACAACCAAGAGCTAACCGAGCATCGGACTTGAAGGGTCTGACGTGAGGAGCTGCCACAGGGTGGACAGAAGCAGGCTGACAACTTAGTGTGGCCCAAATCCTTCTTCACGCGTGACCAACCTTGTGTCCATCTGACCTGTGAGCTGGGTGGTTAAGTTCCTCTGTGGGTGGATCCCAGAGCCACCCGGGAAATGCCAGCCCCGATGTCATCGCATGGTCCAGCTGCTCTCCACCCCGGCACAGCCAGGGTAGTATCCAGGATGACAACTACCCAGGTTACAGACCTGCCCTGTGTCCTCCTGTCACCCGGAGGTGGCAGAGGAGACTGTCAAACCTGTGGCAGTCCTGAGCGGCTTTGTGACCCTCGGCAGGTACCACAAGGAGGCTTCCAATCCAGACTCTGCCACTTTGATGCTGTGATACTTTAGGGAACTGACTTAATGGTCTCTGGTCAAAGCCAACACCCTCAGACTGCCCCTGACCCACAGGCCTCCTCAGGGAAGTGCCACCAATCACCCACTTCCAGAACCAAGCCCCGCCCCCCACCGGCCCCCAGAACTAAGCCCCGCCCTCACCCCCACCCCCACCCCCGCCATCCCCCAGCGTGTCCTGTAGGGCTCTGCGCTTCCCCCCTCCACCTCCACACATCTGGAAATTAACTGCATACCTTCCCATTTTGCCCATTTCACAAGTGGCCATAAATCATCACCGGCCGCGGTTGCTTGTTTTGATACATCGTCCTGTTAATGTCTCTCCAAAAATGCCAACAATGCTCACATTGCCATCAGGACTCCCCGAATCCTGAAAAGTACATAAGAATTTATTTGTCTCCGTGAGCATCATACATATTGCATTAAACCCGCATCGCGGGGCTTAATAAAATAGCACAAAGGCAGGAGAGCGCATCTCGGGCAGCGGGGAGAGGCGGTCGTGAACTTGGGTGCCCGTTAAACGTTCCAGCGGCAAACCCTCTCCTCTGCCAGGAAATGAGTTTGCCACCAGCCGAGGGGGCCAAGGGGCCATCGAGGAGAGAGAGAAGCCGGGGCTCCACGTACCATCCCTCTTCCACGAGGCAACACGTTGCCGCCTCGATTTTTCATCCCTCGCTGCCTGGGATGCAAATTTCTCCTCTGTTGTTTATATTAGGTTTTCAAATATATGGAAATCTAGAGATCTGGAGGGAAATGCCAGGCCCTCAGAGGCACCCGATCTGTCTTCTTCTTCCCACTGATTTCTTTCCACCACTTGGCTGACGTGTGAGAGAGGGGACTGAGAGCTGGTACCCTGCTGGGATGCAATGGTCCCTGCCCCCAGTGCCACCCCCCAGGTGAAGGGCAGCTTCTCAAACAAAAACAGCTGCAGAGGGAGGTGGCATGTCCCCATGCATGCAGAGGTGAGACCTCCCAGCCCTGGGCAGGCAGAGGAGATGGGGAGATCCATATATTATATACCTACTGCATACCAGGGGCTATGAGACAGAACAGTTAAGACTCAGCATTGATTAAGCTCTGTTGGTATGCAGCATTAAAGAAGCACACAACAGGATGTTTGAGTATCTTTTGGTCTCGATCATCTGGCCAATGGGGAAATGTGTGTTCAGTGCTCAGCACTTGGTGTTACGGGCCTCTGTTGTTCTAATTTATACCAGGGCTCAGCAGGGTTACCATGTAGCGACTCTCTTGGACGACTTGGTGAGCCAAACCAGCTCCTGCAATTGCTCGGCTCTGCCTTTGTCTTTCAAAAGCATCACTAACCAATGCTAACAGTGTGTGCCAATAAAACTTTATTGGCAGAAACAAGTGGTGGGCCAGATTGGTCCATGGGGTGTAGTTACTGATCTGTGTTCGTCCAAGACTCATCCTTAGTGTTTCATGGGGATTCAGCAAGCTTTACAGGGACCAACCGGACCCTCCCAGGAACTTTTCAATCCTGCCACCATGATGCCATTGCATCTCTGCTCCACAGAAACCTGTCAAAGTAGAGATTTTAGCCTTATTTGTTAAGGAGGAAGCAGAGGCTTGGAATTGATTTCACACACTGAGGTCATGGCTGACCTCGGATTCGGACAGTTTCGGGTCTGTCTGGTTGGGAAGGCTGAGGTCGTGTCAGTGGTCAGGGCTTCTCCAGATGGGCTCAGACCACACTTGGGGAGAGAGAACAGGTCTTAGCTGCGTGTGTGTGTGTGTGTGTGTGTGTGTGTTGTGTGTTGTGTACAGGGGAGAGTGAGAGCCCCGCCGATGGGATCACTGTGCGAAGATGGACACCAAGTGGTGCAACCAGGCCAGGAAAACTCAAAGATTACTAACTATGGTCTGGATGCTTCAGACAGAGCCATGTGCTCCACCAAAGAGCTCTCTCAGTGGCTTGGTCCCCAGCCTCTGGGGCCTTGGGGGCCTTGGCAGGACCTTCAAAAGTCAGACCCTGGGGGGTTAGAGAGATGGCTCAGTGACTGGGAGCACTGGCTGCTCTTCCAGAGGACCTGGGTTCAATTCCCAGCACCCACATGGTGGCGGCTCCTCACACATGTCTGTAACTTCAGTTTGGGGGTTTCTGACACCTTCACACAAGCATTCATGCAGCAAAACACCAGTGAAAATAAAATAAAATAAAGTATATATGCATAGAATAGCCAGAGCCTGGTGGGAGGAGGCTAAGTCACCGCTGACAAGGCTATAAAGGGGATGCGCTTGCTCTCTCTCTCTCTCTCTCTCTCTCTCTCTCTCTCTCTCTCTCTCTCTCTCTCTCTCTCTCTCTCCTCTCCTCCCTCTCTCCTTCCTTCCCACCCTCCTTTCCCCCTTTCCCCTTTCCAAGCTGTCAAATGGTGAGCAACCCCCTAGGCAACACACCCTGACCACAGTGCACCAACGCACCGCAGGCCCCAAAGAAACAGAGCCAAGTGACCATAAACTAAAAGCCCTGAGCTGTGAGCTGAGTCCAGCCTTCCCTGCTTTCTGAGCAGAACTTATCAGGTATCACAAAACAGGCAATACGCTGTCTCACTACACCTTGATTTCAGGCTCCTGACTCCCTGAGCTGATGAAGAATGAGAACATTTCTGTTGGTGAGGTCACACTATGTGCAATGCCATGCAAGCCCCAGGCAGGGGGCACTCAAGTGCGAGCAGTCCATACCACAGCAGCAGCTCTGAGGCATCCCCGGGTCCCTAGATGGATCCCGGGTACCCTGAGGATGGTCCATCTTTTCTGAGATATTGACCACATCAAGCCTGAGACCGTGACATTCTGAGGTTCCTTTCTCAGCAATCTCCCACTGAGGAAGTGTTTGTCGAGCACCTGCTGTGTGCTGCACACATTGCAGACTCAGCCACTCGGTGGAAATAACTGGTGCTCTGAGGATGCAGAGTTAAGAAGCGTCTACACCAGGCCCTCAACCCTGACCTTTGATGCCCTGGTCCAGATCCAGTGACAAACAGTGTCCATGGATTCAGCCTTCAGCATCTTTCTCGTGTATTTGGGCTACAGCTCTGACTTCGGGGCACAGGCAATGCCTACAACTACCCTGGGCCTACAGAGGAAACAGAAGCAATGCTCAAAGGGGCCCCACCTTCTTAGACAAGGTGATGGTGGCCGTCAATAGCCCTGGTCCAAATCGGGGAGTAGAGATGCAGCCAGGTGGCATGTGTAGAAGAGGGGGAAACAGGTCTGTCCAAATATGAGCAATCGCTGCTTTGTCTCCTGTAGCAGGCATCATTGGGTGTTACCATCTGGTTTCTATTGCCATGACAAAATAGAGAGATTGGGCCATTGTACTTGCTACTTTTCTGTCACTGTGATGAACTGCCACCACCAAGGCAACTTGCAGAAAGGTTTTGTTTTGACCTTTATGGCTACAGAGGGATGGGTGTCTATTACTACCACAGCAGGGTGGCATGGCAGTAGGCAAACAGCTGAGAACTCACATGGCACACACCTTTAATCCCAGCAGTCGGGAGGCAGAGGCAGACGAATCGCTGTGAGTTTGAGGCCAGCCTGGTCTACAAAGTGAGTCCAGGACAGCCAAGACTACACAGAGAAGCCCTGTCTCCAAAAAAATCAAACAAAACAAAACAAAACAAAAAACAAACAGAAAAAAACAAAAACAAACAAACAAACTACCAAGAGAAAGGGAGAACTAGAAATGGCAAGTCTTTAAGCTCCCAAAGCCCGTCCCGGTGACTACTTCCTCCAGGAAGACCACACCTCCTAAGTCTCCCCAAACAGTGTCATCAATTGAGGACCGGGCATTCAAATGCCAGACTATGACAGACAGACAGTTATCACTCATGCAACCAGTTGCTTATAAAAGCAAGAGGTTTATATGAGGCCCTGTTTCAAAGAGAAAGCTGGGTGGTTCCTGAGAAACGACAGCTGAGGCTGACCTCTTGCCTTCATGTGCACCCATGTGTGTGTGCACGCAAACACACACACACACACCCATGAATATACACACACACACAAAAATAATGAATTGAACTATTTGAAGGCAGAGGCATTTATTCTTGAAGTCTCCACCACTTGCTTCTGATCTGCACTGGAGACCACAACACAGTCTGCGCTTAGATGACCAGAATAAAAGTACAACAGCGCATGGACAGGGACCCCAGCTTTCAGAGAACTCATATCCTGGGTGACCAGCCCCAGCACAGAGCTTTGGGGAGGCTGAGCTAGACACAAGAGAGCCTTGACCCCACCATTCAAAGAGACATCAGATTCCTGCTCGGGGCAGTCAGCACCTCCAGTCTTGTAACTAGCTAGCAGAGACAGTGCAAAGCCTGCTGGTGCCACTGGCCTTCCAGATGCAGAAGACAGTGAAGTGTGGACAGAGGTGAACCGGGGGCAACTGAGAGCTGACCTTCATGCAGAAACTGGGATCCCAACCTTTCTCGACCCTCTGTCAGGCCCTGGGGTATGGATGGTGTTTTCATCCTATCAAGGAAGAAACTGAGGCACAGAGGGGTGGAGATGCCTGCCCAAAGACACACAGTGAACAAGCCATTAAGCCATGCCAGAGAGGAGGCGAGACTGTTGGGCCCCAAAGACCAAATTCCTTTTCTCTGCATGGAAAAGGGTTTAAAAATGGCCAAGCATTTCAAGAAAGATGCTCATGCCCAGGCTGTTTGGTGAGAGGAAGCCAAGCAACATCAGGGGCACACGTGAGGTAGCCGGATTGTCTTACAGAAAGAAACAGGAAGAGTGTGTGCGGCTGGTCTGCACCGGCCATCGGAAGCCAGGGGAGGTAGATGCAGTGCTCGGCTCACTTTCTCTTCTGTACTCATCCCAGGTCCCCCAGACCATGGGCCGGTGCTGCCCTCATGTAGGGTGGGTCTCTCATCTCAATCCTCATGTGCTGTTGGCTTAAAAGTAAAGGAGACCGGCTGTGTGGCAGGTCTTCACACCAGGCAGAAGCACTGTGGGCTGCACCTGTACTTCTATCTGGAAGAAGAGATCTGGGCCAAGAGAACGGCTTAGTCTGTAAGGTGCCTGCTGGACTCTGATCCCCTCACTCGCTCACATAAAAGGCGAACACACCTATAATCCCAGCAGTAGGAGGCAGAGACAGGCAGATCTCATAGACCAGCCAGCCTAGCTGATCAAGGGTCCTCAGGGAGAGACCCTGTCTCAAAAACAGAAGGTGGGAAGGAAGAAAGGATGAGACTGAGGGCAGACACCACACACACACACACACACACACACACACTTCCCAAAGTGGGTCAACAGGTAGAGATAGGTGTCTTGAGGGCAGCGGACCCCAACACACACACACACACACACACACACACACACACACACACACACACACACACTTCCTGAAGCGGGCCAACAGGTAGAGGTAGGTGTCCTGAGGGCAGCCGACCCCAACAGAGAGAGAGACAGAGACAGAGACAAAGACAGAGAGAGATTCACACAAACACACACAGAGAGAGACAGAGAGATGTTCACACACACTCACACAGAGAGAGAAAGAGACAGAGACACAGATTCACACATAAACACACACACAGAAAGAGACAGAGAGACAGAGAGACACAGAGAGATTCACACACAAACACACACACACAGAGAGAGAGAGAGAGAGAGAGAGAGAGAGAGAGAGAGAGAGAGAGATTCACACACATACACACACAATTTTAAACCACAAAGAAAGCTCACTCACACCTGTAATTCAGCACTTAGGTGGCTGAGGTACAGCAACCATAAGTTTGATGCCAGCCTGGGCTACAGAGTAAGGTTTTATCTTACTAGGGCTGGAGGAGGGAGATGGAGAGTCTCAAGTTCCCATTGGGGAGTGGTGGAACACGCACCATCTGGGACACCCATATGCTAGAACACTATCTAGCCCTAAAACAGAAACTCTAACACTTGGCACAATGAAGAAAAAACCTTGAAGACATACACACCTTAAGTGAAGTGAGTCCATCTTAAAAAGACAGTCCACTCAGATGGGGGCCCCAGAAATATTAAATTCACAGGGACAGAAAATAGAGGGGGCGGGGCAGGTGAAGGGTTGGTGGGGAAGAGAAAGAGAATTGGGAGGTTGCTGTTTAACGGTGGAGAGCTTTCATTTGGCAAATCAAGGAGTTATAAAGTTATGGTTAGTCCTCAAAGAGCTGCCCTACAATGCTCCAGACAGCCTGTCCCCTTCCCTTTTCTACCTCGTCTTCTGTCCTCTCCCCTCCTCTCCTCTCCTCCCAGGGTGCAAAGGGGTAGGAGGATGAATCAGAGGATAGAGAACTTGCCAGAACCAGGCTTGGCGTTAGCTCTGGCCCCTGAGTCTCACCAGCCTCTCCCCAACCCGCAGCACCCCCATCTAACTGCAGCTGTGGTTGCCTGCAGATTTTAAGTCAATCCTCCATCCCCAGGGCTGTTCTTTGCGGCCAGTTCCTGGAGCTGCAGAGTTACTGTGACTGGTGCAGGCAGGGATACTCCCCCCTGAAGCCAGCAGTCCCATGTTGTTTATGTCCTCTGAGCCTATGGCAAGAGTGAAGCAAGTGGCCTCTGAACTAACTCTCCTCTCCTCTCCTCTCCCCTCTCCTCTCCACCCCCCCCCCCACTCTCTCTCTCTGCTCTTTGTCTCCTAAGGGCACAGCTTCCCACCCCAGGAGCAGGGCAGTGGCAGCACTATCCCTTAAAAGTGCCATCTCTCCTTAAGGAAGTGAGGGGAGGTAGATCCCAGACTGAAACTACAACAATAGTTCCTTCCGGTCCTCAATGTCACCAGAGGCGAAATGTAGGGGCTGCTCTGTGTGGCCCCTGTGAGTTCCCCTGCACCCATCACACATTTGGCCACACTCAGCTTTCGCTCTCTTCCCCGGTACCCTCTCTGTCCTTTCGCTATCCCCTCAATGAACAGATGCACTGCGCATCCCTTGCCCAGTCACTGAGACCAGTGGCCCTGTAGATTCTCTGAGCCAGTCACAGCCTGGCTCGGGTGTGTCCCCAATACCATCACAGCATCCCTTGGGGCAATATCCTCAAATTTTCCTGAGCCACGTTCCCCCTTATTATGAGGTTCCCCCAGCTGTGAACATCTGGCTCGTCCCTGTTGCTCCCACACAGCTCTCTGGACGAGCACTCTGCCCTCGGGTCTTGGCTTCTGATCTTTACAGAGATCCATCCATCACTGGCCAAGGCAGTCTTGATGCCTCTGCTCGTTTCTCGATCACGGGTGGCCCTGGGCCAGCACCATAAATCGGGCTCTGCTTGGCTCACATGACAGCACCCTCCCCCACTTGCAGCTCCTTCTGCAGGTGAAATGGGGCTTCACTGGCTCAGCAGACTCCCGACCCTTGCTCGCACGCATGCCACGCACGCACGCACACCATGTCACGCCACGTCACGCGAGACCCAGGTACGACAGCACAGCCTCCACATGCCGAGTGCTGGATGCTTCAGGGGTCACTGTGCCTGGTGGCCATATATTCCAACGCAAAGCCCCCCCCCCCCAACTTCAGAGCGCAGTTCTAATGTGATAGGCTGGGTCGGGAGGTGCACAGCATGGGGGAGGGGACTTGAGTGTCACATCACTGAATAACCCAGCAAGTGTTAGAGGCAGCTTAACAATCACACCACCAGCCTCAATGGATTTAGAATCACCCAGGAGACAGGGCTCACCCTGGCCATCCCTGCAGGGGCATGTCTGGGTTAACCAACACTTTCCCATGGTGGCTCCAGGTCTCTTCTGAGTCTATACACGTGGTCAGTGAACTACGTAGCATAGTCCTGCCACCCGGCCATGCAGATCAGTCAGCCTCTCTCACACGGGGGTGTCCTGTGGGGACAGTGTCAAGAAGAGAGTGAGGAGGAGCCAGGTGCTGGTTCTGCTGTCCGGGGTGTAGACGGGCGCTCCCTAGGGGTACAGAATAGGAAATGGGGGAGGAAAATGCCAGAGGCAGAGGGAACAGCAGCATTACAGCCCCTCAGAGAAACAGGTCCGTTCCACAGCAGGCCAGGGGCGTGGGGGAGGGGAGAGAACAACTGAAGCCAGGGGAAGGGGGGAGGGGCAGTCCTCTCCCCCGGTGTCCGGAATTCACAGGATTTTCCCCCCTTCAGTATTTGTCATAAACATGCATTTTCCTAACAATGAGGTTGGAGGTTTGAAGGAGTTCAAATTAAACACGGGAGGGCTAGAGAGATGTCTCGGAAGTTAAGGGCACTGGCTGTGACTCCAGAGGGCCTGAGTTTGATTCCCAGCACCCCACTTGGCTGTCTGTAACTTCGGTTCCAGGTGATCTGACGCCCCCTTTTGGCCTCTGTGGGTACTGCACACACATGGTGTTCATACATGCACACAGTCAAGACACCTGTACACATAAAACAAAAACAGTCTCAGGAATTAAATGATAATAAAAAAATAAAAGTAAACATGGAGCTGCTGGTCAACGTGAGAGAGTCCTGTAAAGAGACTGGGGCCAGCCAGAGAGCTGGGCCTGATGCAGGAGACGGAGGCCACTCCTTCCTCAGCCTTGTGGACCCGGCCCCAGGTCCGGTCCTGGTCTTCCGCTGTGGGGCTTTCACCAGAGAGCATCAGAGCAGAGCGGCTGACGGAAGAGCTGGGCGTGCGGAATAGATATTAATGTGGCGGGAGGGGGAGGCAGACTATTAAAATTCTGTAGTTCTGAAAAATACATAAGTCTAAAATAAGACTAATGAGACATTTACTGGTGTGGCTGTCTTGCATTAATGACCCTGCCGAGGAGGGGATTGCAGGCGGCTTTCGGTGTAATTACCAGCCTAATGGCTCCCTATGACATCACCCAAGACCAGGACGAGCTGCAGTCTTCACTACAGATCACTTTCAAAGCCAGGAAGCTGCTGACCGCTCCCTCGCCCCCGCCTGAGCGATCTTGGGGCGCGAGTGACCTGCCCCTCCCCCCAGTTGCCATGTCTGCTGTATCTGGGACACACCCCATGCTCACCTTTGCATCCCCCTGCCAGGATTTACAGTCAGATGCCCAGAACACATGTAAGCAGCACACTGGCGTGCTCCAGCAAGCCTAGGTCTGGGGATGTGAACATAGGCGGATCCCTGGAGCTTGCTGGTCAGCCATGCCATAGGCTCCGTCAGAGACCCTGTCTCAAAAAAAAAAAAAAGGGTGGGGGTGCTTCCACATGCATGCACGTGTACACACACACACGTATGCACACATTTGTATACACATGAAGAAACATGTGTGCATATGCACGCACACAAAAATGCATGCACACAAACATATAGCTGTACTCATAAATATACACACACTTGTGTGTACACATATGCACACACACACTTTTGCATGTACACACATGTGCATGTATACACTCATGCATACACACACACACATACACACACACAGGCACACATGTGCAGAAGCTTCTGTAGCTGAGTCCTGATGCAGGCGAGCCAGGCCTTGGGGGAGGGGCTACACCTCTTCTCTCACAGGGGAGTTGAGGGAGCAGGAACCTCAGAAGGGTACAGAGGCCACAAAGTAGAAAACACGTGCTGCAGAAAGGCTCCGACGCAGGGGGAGCCATGTTTGGCACTGGGTGGCCTGACGGTGGAGACTGGCGCGGGAAAAGCCCTCCTTGGCCCTGAGTCCTGAAGAGTGCAATCTGCAGCGCACTCCTCTGAGGTTGGCCTGGGCCATCAGTCTCCTCCCTTGAACTTCTGGAGGAGCTTTATTTGGGAGGGGAAGTCACCTCAGAGGGGAAGAAGAAAGGGTCAGACTGTCCACCCTCCATTTACAGGGGAAGAATCTGGGGCCCGAACTGGCCTTGACTGTCCTAAGATCTCACTCCTCCAGGAGACCTGTTTCCAACCCCTGCTCATCCCCACGACCACAAAACCCCTCCTGCCTTTGCAGCTAACTGTGCCAGTGGTCACCCCAAAACGGAACTGGGAAGAGAACGATGCCTTAAGCCACCATTATAAGAGAACAAGGAGTGCTGGGCGGTGGTGGCGCACGCCTTTAATCCCAGCAATCAGGAGGCAGAGGCAGGCGATCGCTGTGAGTTCGAGGCCAGCCTGGTCTACAAAGTGAGTCCAGGATAGTCAAGGCTACACAGAGAAACCCTGTCTCAAAAAACCAGACAGAGAGAGAGAGAAGAGAGGGACAAACAGACAGACAGACAGAGACAGAGAGACAGAGAGAGAGAGAACAAGGAGCCACTGGGCAAAGGGATAATGACAAGGTTGGTCAGAGACAAAGCAGAGATGGTTTCCTATGCGCCGGGATTTAACCAGAACTTTTGGTGTGAGATCACAGACAAATATGGAGCACCCCCTGTCCTCACACATGACAGGCTTGCAGACGTGGAAGAGAAAAGGGTACCATTTTGAATAGTGACACTCAGAGTCTCAACAAGGGTATTTCCCAGTACCCTGGACAGAGCAGTGAGCCCCACAGGGCAGACCCTGAGTCAGCTCCCACACGTCTAGGCCCAGGTCTGCTTTAGCCTTGCGGCCCTGCCAGGTGGCTGAACTACACAACACTGGTGTCATCCACAGATGCCATCGCCCCGACTGAGATGACCCTGCAGGACGGGCCGATCCAATTCACACCCCCACTGAGAAGACGCCTCTGTGGAAACCATCCTAGGTCTTCTAGGTCTTTCTTTCACCTCAACCTTTTCCTTTTGAATTCCTGGAGAGGACACAGAAGGCAACGCCTCTGGGGCCAGCTTCCTGCTCTGCTGCCCTGAGGTACCAATCTCTCTATGGATAGATTGATCCTTTGGACTCCCCGAAGGTCGCGACCCCTGGGTGCCGCTCCAGGAAAACAACAGTCTTTACCTTCTGAATAGAAGGGGTTCACTGTGTGACACTAGGCAAATTGCCACCATCCCTCCCTGAATAAGGAGGAGGTATGTGGCTATCTTATAGCTTACAGTAAGGATTCCATGAAACCTTGGAGAAGGGTCCCGTGGTCCCATGAAGGGGTGGGGACAGCTGCAGCATTTGCCTCCTACCCTGGCAGCCTCCTGCCCGTTTCTCACCTGGGACCACAGCATCCTAGTGTGACTCTAATCTCGTAACCTGGCGGTGACCATGCAACCACTGATGCTCGGACACCCCACAACCCTGCCTCTTCTCTGCTCTCCTGCCACATACATGAACACTCCAAGGCAGCTTGTTCAGCCTGCTGTCAAATATCGGCTCTTCTGGGACATCCACCTCAGCACCCCAGACTTCAGGCTACTTCTTCTCTTCCTGAGGAGTTTTCTACTTGATACATCCAATTGGGCTTCCGGCTCAAGAGCTCCAAAGGAACAGGCTGTGTGGACATCAGCCCTGGACACCCCCCCTCCCTTCCCCCAGTGCCTGGCACTGAATAAGTGCTTAGGAAATGCATGCCTGGCTCCCTGCCACACAACTGAAGTAGGTGGCCTTGGCGTCTGACCCCAAGCTCTGGGCTGTGGAATCTGGCCATCGGAAATATGGACAGATGCTGCCCCCCACCGCATCCCCCACCTCAGCTCCCTGCCTGCCTGGATGCTTATATATTCCAGAGGCGTTACCCGACATGTGCACCCACACCACCCCCTAGCTCAATCTTCCCCTCCCCAGTGTCCGTTGGAGTAATCACTCTCGGCTGCCCAGAACCTGCCAAGCTTGTATTAATGTTGGCTCACAGGGAGATTTACTTCTTCCCAGCATAGCTCAGGCTGGGGCTGGCTAGGACACACCCACCCTTGCTTGAGCTCCTCAGCACACACACGTGCGCGCGCGCACACACACACACACAGAGGGGGGAGCGGGTTCTGACTAGCCTTAGGGAGAGGACACCCACCCACCAGCCTATTTCAATGACAAACAATCAACCCTAGAGGCTACTGAACTTCTTTGCCATTGGGTCCAGGAACCATCCCTGTCTGGCAAGAGATACAACATGGAATACCAACCCAAGGAACAGTTTGTGATTTGACTGGACTGTGCACCTCTCTGGCCACCTATTTGCTTATTCATACTATGAGGAAATGTTTGTGTGGCTGAGTCACAGGTCACACTCCCATGAATATTTGAAATGGAGGGGCAAGGCAGCTCCTACTCACAGGGTGGGGGGAGGCATAAGTACACAGAGAGGCTGCTCCTACCTCAGTCCCAGGTGGAGATAACCCAAGCTGGCGGCCCTGCTGCTTCCAACCCCAAACCCTGAAGGCAGAGAAGCAAGCACACCTGGCCAGGAGCTGCCCCACCTCATCCTCGCCAGATTCAATTTTCCACACTGCCTCTGCACACGATGGTCCCTCTGCCTCGACTTCTCTGCTACACACTCTCCACTTGGAAAACTTCGCTCATCCACTGTGCTGGCTGGTTTCCATGCTACCTTGACAACGCTAGAGTCACCTGAGAGAGGAGGGAAGCTTGGCTGGGAAAATGCCCCCATAAGTCAAGCGAGGCTGTCAGCCGTTTTCTTAATGAGGGATTCATGAAAGGTGAGGCTGGAGGTCCTGGGTTCTGTATAAAGGCAAGCTGAGCAAGCCACTGAGCAGCACCCGTCCACGGCCTCTGCATCAGCTCCCGACTTCAGGTTCCTGCCCTGTCTGAGTTCCTGCCCTGACTTCCTTCCATGATGGACTACGACCTGAGAGCTGTAAGCTGAGCTAAGTCCCTTCCATCCCAGGTTGCTTTTGGTCATGGTGTTTATCACAGCAATAGGAACCCTGACTAAGTTGTTTATCAAAACCCAGATCTAAAACCTCACTTAACTTGAAAACTTTCCTACTCTCTCCCTGCGCCCTTCAGCCTCAAGTTTCCCACATTGTTGTAGAATCCCATAGAACATTCTGTGTGTGCATATTCCACAGGAGCTAATGATGAAGTCCTTGAGGACAGCAGCCATGTTTCTCTCTCACTCTCTAATGACTGACCCAGGGTCCGTCACCTGGAAGAGACTGAATCCATGCTTGTGTCCCTAAAGCTTAGCCCAAGACCAGGGGTACCTAATTGCCTGGTGAAAGCAATCAATGATTCCTTCCTGTCAGAGCCCAGTTCTGCAGGGTGTGAGCACATGAGGCACGCGGCTTGTTCCCAAAATCAGGAAGCTGCAGAGCCCAGTCTGCAGCCAGAGAAGTCTTGGGTAACCACCCACAGTCCAGCATGGGGTCCAGGGTGTCCGAACTGACAAGCCTCCTGCATTGTCTCATCAGCTCAGGAAGCGTGCTTAGCTGATGTAGAAGATCATCCCAGGAAAGGCATTCTGAAATCCAGTCTCCCACTGGTTTTTCTGATTTGAACAAATAGCCTCCTTAGGTCAGCGAAGGCTCTGAGACCCAACAGGAAGCTAGGAAAAAATAGTATAAATAGTGCAGGTGAATTTTAAGGACCAGGGCGAAGAGTGCACCATATCGCTTCTGCTCACATTCCACTGACTATAGCCCAGAAACGTGGCCACATCTAGCTGCAAGGGAGGCTGGGGAGTGTGGTTTAACTACATGCTTTGGAAATGATATGTTTGGTGATCAGTAAACAGTCTTTTGTTTTGTTTTGTTTTGTTTTTCAAGACAGGGTTTTTCTGTGTGGCCTTGACTGTCCTGGACTCAGTTTGTAGATCAGGCTGGCCTTGAACTCACAGCGATCCACCTGCCTCTGCCTCCCAAGTGCTGAGATTAAAGGCGTGCGCCACTGCCTCCCAGCCAGTAAACAGTCTTGCCAGCTTGGTGAACATCAGTTGGTGTTGTCTCTGAGACATTAAAGGTAATGGCTTGAACCACCTCTCTAGCCCCACCAGCCAGTGTTAAGAGTCACACGGATGGTCTGTTCTCCCTCTGGATTGCAGCACAGTGTTTTCTGTAGCGCCTTCTCAGGGAGTGCCAGAATATCTGTGTCCTCACAGGGGCTTGGTGCAGAGATGTGCTCAGAAAATAGAGAGATGAATAGAGGAAGGGAGGGATGGAGGGAGGGATGGAGGGTGGGATGGAGGGAGGGATGGAGGGAGGGATGGAGGGAGGGATGGAGGGAGGGATGGAGGGAGGGATGGAGGGATGGAGGGAGGGATGGAGGGAGGGATGAATGGAGGGAGGGATGGAGGGAGGGATGAAGGGAGGGATGGAGGGAGGGATGGAGGGAGGGATGGAGGGTGGGATGGAGGGGGGATGGAGGGAGGGATGGAGGGAGGGATGGAGGGAGGGATGAATGGAGGGAGGGATGGAGGATGGAGGGGGGATGGAGGAGGGAGGGATGGAGGGGGGGATGGAGGAGGGATGGAGGGAGGGATGGAGCGAGGGATGGAGGGTGGGATGGAGGGAGGGATGGAGGGAGGGATGGAGGGAGGGATGGAGGGAGGGATGGAGGGATGGAGGGAGGGATGGAGGGAGGGAAGAAGGGAGGAGTGAGAGAGACAGGTGTATGTATGTATATAGTATATGGATGGGCAGATGCGTATGTGGATGAAAAGGCACATGCATGCATGTACAGATAGATGATGAGTATATGGACGATGGTCAACTGTACATGTGTACGCACATATGCATATATGCATGTATGTGTGAATGAACAATGTATGCATGTATGTATAGATGGATGGACAAATATGTGGACAGATTGACAGGTATATGTATGCATAGGTGAGTGTTTGGACAGATGGACATGTGTACGTATTATATGTGTGTATACATATATACATATATATGAATTGATGAACATATGGACAGATGGACATGTGTGTGTGTGTGTTTGTGTGTGTGTGTATGTACGTGTATGTGTATAGATGGGTGGGTGAACGTGTCGATGGATGGACAGGTAGATGAACCAGTGGGTGGATGAATGCATAGATGAAAGAGAGGAGGGAGGGAGGAGAGTAAGAGGAGGAGGGAGGGAGGGAGGGAAAGAAGGAGAAAGGGAGGGTAAAGCTGTGTTAATCCCTGATCCTAACACAATTTCTGACAGATGTTAAGTATTTGGAATTTCCACTGCTATGGCATCGACTGACGCTACAGACTCAAGCTCCTCAACTGTGGCCTTCCATGGGACGTGCCCTTGTTCCTGCATGCCCACCAACCTGACCTCATAGTTCAACACTCATATGTATACATGTGTGTTCTCACACACACACACACACACACACACACACGCACACATTCTTCCTTCCAGCTTTGGAGCCAGCGTGAGGCCACCCCCTGTGTCTCCAGGCTGAGGCCTAGACCGGGGCTGTTGGCGGGTGGGGGATGGGGAGGCCGGGCCGGGCTCTGTCTCAAGGTCTGCTCCCTGCTTGAGCGATCAACATCATTTCCATACTATAATTACATTGCGCCATCCCCTCCCGATTTTACTGCTATCTTGTAAGCCGTCCCGGTTGTGAGTAATTTAAAGCTATATGAGATGTCAGACTCCGTGAAACAATCACCCCTCAAAGAAATATGGTCCAAGATCATAATTGATAAGTCCCATTAGGCAATGGGGCCTCTTATTTCCTCTTTGGTCTCCTTGCCTGAGATGGCCTTGTTGATCTACCAACAGCAGGCCGTGTCTCCAGCATGGTGGGGAGGAAGACACATCAGCTCAGGGGCTCCAGGGCAGAAATGGAGAGAATGGGAAGATGGGAAGACAGGGGACCAGGCTCTTTGGGCACATCAGCCAGTCCCTGATTTTCCAGTATGGAAACTGCCTAGAGAGGAGCCTGGGGCCACCAACTTTCAAGTAGGAGCCTTCAGGTTTGTCTTGAAGTGCTTGGCTGGGACAAACCTCTTAGCCTAGCATCGGCAACACTACATCAGGCCCCACGGTGCTGCACGTGATCCTAGAGGCTAGCACCCTAGGGAAGGTGTCCCCGCCCCTCCTGTGGGGCCACTTCCTGTTCTTACCTCTGCCCTGAGGCCCAGCCTCAAACTCATGGTCTTTCTGTCTCAGACTAGAAAGTGCTAGAATAACGGACATGTGTCACCTTGCCTAAATTCTACTCTCTTGGAAGACGATGAGCACTCTGTGGAACTTGGTTTTTGTCATGCTCTGGGAAGACACTCATAGGTTTGTGTGGTTGTGATTTCTGGAAATGCACACACACATGTGTTCACGCACGCACGCACGCACACACGCACTCACAGGGAGGGCCATCTCGTCCCCGGAGCTGGTTCAGCACCACGGACAGTTCAGCACAGAGCTCTTCCGCTGCCTGGTGGGTCCTCCCACCTTCCAAGATGCCCTGAATTTCCACCCCTTCCAGCCTCTGATGTCAGCCCTCTGTTTCTGTTCCAGCGGCCTGATTGATTTGTTTGTAATTTCTGTCCTTCCTTGTGATTGGTTCGGGAGCGGGGAGAACGAGTGAATCTTTCCTGGCAAGACATGTCAAAACTGCCTGTCTGCCTGTTGGGTGCTGCCTCCCGAACGGGAGTGCCCCCATGGATATTGTTGACTTCTGTTCTGTACACTCACTATTTAATATCTGTTTTTCCTTCCCAACTTTGCAGAGTGATTGAAAGGCACCAGTTTGCTTTTTTTTTTTTTTTTTTTTTTTTTTTTTTTTTTTGAGATGTGTCATGAGGCTTCCTTTAGAAACAATTTGGCTGGAGTGAGGAACGAATGTTGCCAAGGCCCTCAAAGCGCTTTGCTATAGGATCTTTTTGCCAGGTCCCCTTGGCATCTCTTTGGGGTCCTGGGGGTGTCAGGGGATCAGTCTTTGAGTCCATGCCCAACTTCCTGTGACCCCTCGGCAGGATAACCAAGGTGCAGTGTTCTCTGGAGCCCATTAGTGCCCACCTATACCAACAATCTACTAGATACCAGGGCACGGGAATGCGGGCAGCATCTAGGGCTGAGCTGGCTCAGTGGGACAGAGCCCACCTACTGTGCACGAGTCCCTACATTTGGTCCCCAGCATCAAAATAAAACAGTGGGCAGTGATGGCAGCATGGCACTACAGATACACACTGTGACCTCACCGCTGGGGAGCTGAGCGCACACATATCATGGTCCTGTGGCCAGCCAGCCTAGCCTACCTGGTGAGTTCCAGGACATCTCAAAAACAAATTTAATTTAACCCAGAAATTTAATTTAGATCCAGACCTTGGGGAAGGTCCCTTAAAAACTGTTCTCTAAGCACAGGCCTGAGGCGTGGCCACTTGGACCCAGGAAGAATGTTCCAGGTAGAGGGAGCAGAGAGTGCCAAGTTCTATCAGCTAGAATGTTCCTAGAGTGTTTGAGGACTAGACATAGAGGCAGGAGAGCAAAAGATCCCAGGAGCTGGCTCCTTCCCCCACCGATGCTGGTGACCTTGACCCTGAATGCAGCTGTACATGGAAAGGCTTCAAGAGAGACAGGAGAAATGGGCACTGCAACAAAACTGCAGGTGTGCAAAGAAGAGGGCGGGAGAAAGAGAGAGAGAGAGAGAGAGAGAGAGAGAGAGAGAGAGAGAGAGAGAGAGAGAGAGAGAGAGAGAGAGAGAGAGAGAGATATGAGAGACTGAAGAGAAGAGAAAGCAAGAGATGGGAGAGAAAGGAGGGGGGGAGAGGAGGGGAAATGGAGAGGGATGAAGGAAGGGAAGGGAGGGAGAAAAGACAGGGAAGAAAAAAAGAAAAGGGAAGATAAAGTAGAAGGGAGAAGAAAGGGGGGAGATGGGAGGAGAACAGAGAGAGTCCACAAAGGCATGAGGGAAGAGGAGAGGGGAGAATTGAGAGGAGAGGAGTAGAGAGAAATGTGAGGTGGGGAAGAGACAGACAGACATGCTTTGAAGTATTGCCTCACACAGTCACACAGCTGGAAGCTAAGGCAGATGCAGGCTGTAATCCGAGGCAGAGGTTCTCCACCCTCAGAGAAACCTAAGCCATGCCCTGTTCTCAAGCCCTTTTTGCTGTTTGAATGGAGTACAATGCACTTGACTTAGCTATAAGTGTGTGTGTGTGTGTGTGTGTGTGCGCGCGCACGTGCGCTTTTTTTGTGTGTGTGCATTGGTGTTTTGCCTGCATGTATGTCTGTGTGAGAGTGTCAGATCTTAGAGTTACAGACAGTTGTGAGCTGTCATGTGGATGCTGGGAACCGAACCCAGGTCCTTTGGAAGAGCAGTCAGTGCTCTTAACCACTGAGCTCCAGCCCCTTAGCTACCGTTTTTATTGCTGTGATAAAGCCATTTCACAGCAGGCTTCCTGGTTCTCTGGCTCTTACAATCTTTCCACCCCTCTTTCAAGATGTTCCCTGAGCCTTAAATGCAGGAGCTATGGTGTAGCCACTGCTGTTGGGCCTTCCATAATTTGGTGATTCCCTTGGCAGTTTGCATAGTATAGTCTAGAACCATGGAGGCTGGGTTACGGCAAAGAGGTACATAGCTAAGACCCAGGTCTAAGTGTGTGGTGTCTTCAGTAATAGCGGCCCATCCTCAACCTGAGAGGAAACCAAGAGCTTCATCTGTATAATCGGCTCCATTTTGGGAGTCACCTGAACTACCCTGGCTCAGCTGTTCAAAAGGAGACTCACAAAAGAAAGAAAAGAAAAGAAAAGAAATGCAGAAGAGTGGCACCATCAACGGACATGCTATTATCAAGGAGGGAAATACTCGGTGGAGTTCCATACCTACACAAAGAACTACGGACAACCAATGCCTGCTGGGACAAGGAGATTTTAGCCTCTCCCAGGGATGAGGCTCCTTATTGGCTGCCCAATGAAAAGCAGGCAGGGTAGATAGATAGATAGATAGATAGATAGATAGATAGATAGATAGATAGATAGATTGATAGATAGAAAATAGATAGATGATAGATAGATAGATGATAGATGATTAGATGGATAGATAGATAGATAGATAGATAGATAGATGGATAGATGATGAATAGATAGATAGATAGATAGATAGATGGATGGATATAGAAATGCATGGGCTGGAGAGAGGGGAGAGATTGAGAGGGAGTGGTGCACCTCTACTTCAATTTAAAAATAAAACTACCATGAACAAAAGCAAACTGGGGAGAAAAGGGTTTATTTCAGTTCTCAGTGAAGTGCGGGAAGCCCAGGGCAGGAACCTGGAGGCAGGAACTGGGGCAGAAGCCATGGTGGAGTGCTGTTTACCAGCTTGGCCCCCATGGCTTGCCCAGCCTGCTTCTATATCACCCAGAACCACCAGCCCAGGGTGGCAATGCCCATGGTGAGCGAGGCTCCTGTACATCAGCCGTGAATCAGGAAGTCCCCTCCAGACCAAGCCTGCGGAGGCATTTTTTTTTTTTTTTTTTTTTTTTTTAGTTAAGATTCCTTCTTCCCAGATGACTGTAGCTTTGGTCACCAGCACAACTATTGCTGATAATCTCCTCTGAAAGAAGATATCACTCACCTTACAACATCCGGGCCCAGCAAGCTCTACACGGAGGTCAGATATAACACCCAGGGGTGTCCCCTCACCAGGTGGGTGCTCACAGCAGCACTGACGGCACGTGAGTGCTCCATACATGTTTCACACTTTCTCATATGTTTCACACATCTCTCAGAGGCAAACTTCAAAGGGAAATCTTCTTTTTTTTTTTTTGAAATCTTGTACTGTAGAGTTTCCTGGGGCCTTAGGCAGGGTAGCAGAAGTTGGCTTTGACTCTGGGCATGGTCCAATCTGAGACAGTATACCTCTAAAAAATTATCATGGCAGACACAAACTTTTGACACCCTGATTCCCAGAACAAGGGGTTCACAGACAACCGTTAAAGTTAGTATCCAACACAAGCCGTTTCACACCGTGTATTCATCGAGCCTTCCAACCTGCCCTGTGTATTAGGGAACTGAGGCCCAGGGTGGGAAAGAAACATCCCCAGCACACACTGAGGTAGAGCTGAGTCTACTCTCAAGATCTGCTACCTGATATTCTCCTCAGGGGTACCTGCAGTTCAGGGAACCAGGCCACTCCCCGGTCACCAAACAGGTGGCTCTCCTGTTTTGTCCTGGGCTCTCAGGCCTGACAGATAGAACCCACACTCCCTTTGAATTCCATGCTTTACACAAAGGCAGAAATGCCAGCCTGTATCAGAGCCAGAAAGGACTGTGACATTAACCTTAATGGTTTTCTCTGCAAATGCTCCACGCCAGCTCCCTCTGGGGAGAAGAGTACCAAGCCCTGGCCACGCGGCAAGCCGAGTTTGTCTGTCCTCTCCCCTCCTCTCCCCTCAGGTCCATCTCATCTGGCACCTGTCTCCGGGTGCCAGCCAGTGGTTGGCCCTGCCAACCCAGGTGCTGGCCTAGCAGCCCCTAACCGGGGCTTCAGCTCTCTGGAGACGGCAGAGAGAGGTGAGGTGTGCTGCAGGAAAGCCCCCAGCCACATCCAACAGCCTCAGGGCTCCAACAAAAAAGAATGAGCAAAGAGGCAAGAAGCAAGGGGGAAACGCATGCCTACAGAGCATGCTCGGGGCTTTGCAAATCAGAACCACAATGTGGCACCGACCTAAGGCCAACAGGGACGAGGGACAACGCCAGCAAGGACACGACGCCAAGGCACGCGCGGCCTTCCAGTGGGAGTGATAATTGGTACAACCAGGTTGAAAGGCTGCTTCTCCGAATCTATAAAAGCCTAACATATGGGCTGGGAGATGGCTCTGTGGGTAAAACACTTATGGCACAAGCGTGAGTTTATGTTCACAGAACCCACGTCAAGGCTGGGTGAGCATGGTGGGCCGGCCCACAATTCTAGCACTTGGAATTCCAAGATGGAGTGCCCTGTACAATCTGCCTAGCAGAATTGGCAAGCTCCCGGTTCAAGTGAGAGATCCTGCCTTCACGAGCAAGGCGGAGAGTGATCAAGGTAGACGCCCGAAGTGAGCACCATGCCTTTGCATGCACAGGCACACATGTACATCCACACCCACACGAGAGCAGCCTTACACACATACACACACACACACTACGAGAGGGGCACACCCCATGACTCCCCAGGTCACTCCTAGGTTACGGCAAATGGAAATGTGTGCATATGTTCACGCATGCTGGAACTTCACTCAGGATGGCCAGAAATGGCACTGAGCCTCCAGTGAGGGCAGAATGAGAAGATGAGGCCCAGGCACTCACATTCACAGTGGGATTCTGGGTAGTGATGGGATGCAGGGTCTGTAACCACACAGAGTGTGGGAGGTCTCAGAAGCACCACAGGAGAAAGCGCTGCCATCTAAACCAGCTAGCCTCACAGGATCACTGGGGAGTGGCTGTCCCTGGGGAGTGGGCATTAGGGACTTCCTTGGTTAGAACCTGACACCTGGCTACACCTAGCTGCAAAGGTACCTGGGAGATGTAGTTTTCTGGCAACGTCAAGTCTTCCCATGCTAAACAAGCCCCCATTCCAGATTCATTTCCTCACAACAGAATTGACAGGTGGGACGGTTAATACGGATCATCCACTCACCAGGGTCTGGTTCTCACCTGGAAGAGACCGGGGCATGCCCCTGGAGGAATTTGCAGAGTTGGGGCTCACTGCGGTAGGAAGAGCAGCCTTGAAAGACACCACCTGATGGGGCTGGGGTCCTGGCCTGAAAACAAAGAGAAAACGGGAAAGCGGGCTGAGTTCCCGCATTCAGCTCTCTGCCTCCCACCTACCGCACCTCGTGCTGCTGCTGCCGTGCATCCCCCACCACGACAGACTTCCAAACCGGGGGCCAAAGTCAGCCTTTCCTCCCCTGCCTTCAAGGGAAGGGTAGCTAGCACCAAGCACCAACCCAGCCGGTTTGTGGCAGTCAAGCGGAAGAGTGTGGATCTGTGGGCTAGAAAAGCTCCCGCCACAAATGCTCTGGTGTGGAAACGCAAATTCACCTGTCTCAGAGTCGGTCAGTATTCCAGGCTTTGAGCTGTGTGAGCTTCTGCTACCAACCACTCTGTCATTGTCACGTAACAAGCAGCCACAGGCTACAGGGCTCCTGTCTGGGCCTGAGAGAAGGAAGTAGTCAGCACGTTCCTGAGGAAGGGGCCCTCATCTCCACCGTGAGGGCAATCAAGACGGGAAAGAGTGGGGAAACTTTCCCTTCAGAGCGGCAGTGGAAATTTCACAGCCTCACCCCCTCTGGCTTTGTTAACTAGAACCTGGTCCTTGGCTACACCTTGCTGCAAGGGCACCTGGGAAATGTAGTCCCTAGTCAGGCAGCCCTGTGCCTGCTCAGCCCTAGCTGAGCCTACTTCTGGAAGAAAACAAGAAGTTGGGCAGCCAGGGATCCTCACAGTCTCAGCACAGTCCCCAGGCCTATGGAAAGCTCCTCTTTGCCTCTTCCAAGCCATTGTCCAACCATCGCCTGCATGTACGTACGGTCATGCCATTCTCCCGCTGAAGATCCTTTCACAGTCCCCTGTGGCTACTGGAACCATAGCAAAGAAACTCTGTACTATGTGTCAGATATTGGGCTTGTGAGTGAGGCCAGAAAGGAAAACAGGGGGGCACGGTCCCTGGCTTGGAGGGACGTTCAATCTGAGAGGAGCCAGCTATAAGTCTCTCCATCAGTCCCCATGTCCCAAGGGCTCTGAGCTTTCTCTCACCCCAACCGAGGGAGAGAGGACCCCAGGAAGAGTCTCCCTGGGTCCTGAAGCCTCCCTTCCCCTCCCCATCCCACTACCACTCCAGATTTCCACCGCTGAAAAGAAAAATTTGTGAAGTGTCTACTGGCATTGTTAGGTCTGAGAAATAACTGAAAGCAGGGTGTTCCTCTCCCCTGCTGTCCCCCTCTACGTGTCTCCGGCATCCACTTCCCATGCCCTATTTATTTTTGTCCATTTAATCATGAGGTAGCTCACATCTCCTTTACTTGCCCCTAAACTTCTCAATTTTTAATCAAGCAACATAAACTTTTTTTTTTTTTTTTTGTCTCCCAAATAGGAAAGGTCTTAGGTTCTGACAGGAAAGATGACTGATGAATTATGCAGGCAGCCGGCACCCTTCCAACGTCTGTGATGTGGTTAGGGTTATAACTGCACAAACTCTTGAGCCCCCAGATCTGGGAAATGTGGTTTTTACACTTTCCTCATCGTTAGCAAAGGGTGACAGAAGATTTAGCAAGTGGAGAGAAACAGGAAAACGAGATAGGTGTTTCCAGAAACAGGATGGCGGGTATGCCCGTCCCCTGTTGGCCTCTGTGAGTGTGGACCCCACTCGGCTGCCCAAAATTGCCCACAATTGGCAGGAGACGCTGGTGTCTGCTCCAGCAGACTAAAAAGATCCGGTGTTTCCCCTCAGTGACGGTCATTTATCAGGCGTGACACTCAGCAGCTCAGGGGATCCGGAAGTGGTATTGTCTCTCTGAGACCAAGAGTCAGAATCTGTTCCCAACACAGAGATCTTTCTGGAGGCAACATGGGGATTCAGTCATTCATCCATTCATTTCTTCATTTCACCAATTTTTTTTTAATTTTTGTCACTGAGTCAGGCATTAGAAACCCCAGCCCAGCTTCCAAGGGGAGAACCTAGCACTGTGATGATACGGAGACTAGAATAACGCCAGCAGCTGTTTCCTGCTGGGTTCAGAAAATAAGAATCCTGGAAGACGGTGAGGGGGTTGGTACCTCTGTTGATGAGGGTGAGCTGGGAAGTGAAGGCTGACTGTGGAGCGATGGCTGAGTTGGGCCAGGAGAGAAACTGGCTCCTGGTGGAGGAAGCATTTGGAATTAAGGTTCCAAGGTGGGACAGAAAATGCAGTTCTTGTTGGACTGAAAGATGGTGCCAGAAGTGAGGAGCTTGTCCTATGTGAGGCAGTGTGGAGGCCCAGCCTTCGGCCACCGTGACTTCTCGGTGTTTGGACGAAGCTTTTTCCATTGCAGTTTGGAGGCTGCAGGCAGGCACCATCAGTGGTGGATGGCCCAGGTCCCAAGGATGCCAAGTTACTGAAGCATTTACCAAATGACATGCTCAGCTCAGAGGCTCGTTATCTTCATGCCCGTGATCTCACCATCCCTCAAGCCCACTCCATGACACCCCCATTTATATATGAGAAAACTGGTCAGTGAGACTCCCACAGCCACGTGACCCTTGAGAGGAAAATCTGGACCACGGATCACGTGTCCTGGCTTTATGTTTTCAGATTTCCCTGTTTCCTGAGCCCCGTTCTGTAAAGGTGACATGAGAGTGGGGGCTGTCTCAACCCTCTCCTCCAACTCTGTGACCTTGGTGTTCTCTCTCTCTTCTCTCTCTCTCTCTCTCTCTCTCTCTCTCTCTCTCTCTCTCTCTCTCTCTCTCTCTCTCTCTCTCTCTCTCTCTCTCTCTCTCTTCTGTTCATGACTAGCACCGGTGACGGCCTTCTTATATACTTGGAGGGATAAGCTAACACCACAGACACACAGAGCTTCACGGTCAAGAGAAAAACTAGAGAGACATGAGTTCGAGCCTCAACTCTGCCCATTACCTGATGACAGCATTGAAAACATCCTCTGAGCTTTATTTCCTCATGCATAAAATGCAATAGAAAATACATAGGATTGCTGCAAGAAGCCTGAGGTGATGGGGGGGGGGGTGTAAAGCAAGCAAGGTGATGCATACCTAATGAGCAACAAAAGGTCAAGACACAGTATCATCTGCACCTCCACCACCATCAGGACCACCATCATCTCATTACCACCACAACCACCACTATTAACATCATCACCATCATCATCACCATCACCACCATCACCACATCCATATGCATCAGTATCTAGATCTGCCGAAGCCAGAAGTGGCACACACGTACAGAAGACCATCACTCTAACTGAGCTTCCTTGCTAACTGTCAACCCTCGTCTTTAATTACTCTAACACTTGTGAGACACTTGGCCAAGGTCACTTGCTTCCAGGCACCTCTCTGTTCGGCCAGTGTTCGTTGGAGCCTCTATGTGTGGGACACTCGGGGGGCTGTCCTTACCCTCAGGAAGCTAACTGCTGGAGGGAGCCCAGGAATAAACAATTAAACCAGCAAACCAATGCCCTAATTACAGGTTGCTGTGTTATTTAATTACAGAGGGAGATTAATGGCTTCTGGACGGGCAGGAGCTTTTCAGGATGCGCAGTACCTTCAAGGTGACAGGCGCGCTGAGTTCTTAAATCAACAAAACGTTGGCACGCGTTAAAACAGTCCCTCTGTGGTGGGGAAGAAGTTCCTTGGCTCACCCCACCACACTCCCCAGAACACAAATTAGGAGTCCCCGCAGCTGAGTGCTGGGCTAGGAACAGAGGCAGGAAGGAAGGGAGGAGTGAGCAACTGCACACACGGGGCCGCCCCACCTGATGCTCAAGGCAGGCAAGAAGTGGGTCTGGGGGCAGGGAAGTCGCCGGAGTGTGCCACCTGGGACAAGTGTAGGGGGAGGACATACTATGGGAAAGTCTCTAGTGTGAGTATCCTACCCCAAGTGGTTTGTGTAGTTTGGGTCTGGTGAGTGTTGCTGTCTTGAACACACACACACATGCACACATACACACAAATGTACACAGACATACAAAGAGACACACCACACACAGATACACAAACAAACACACAGAGAGACACCCAGGCATATAAACGCAAACACACCCAGACACAAAAAACACCCACATATACTGTACATAAATACACAAACACACATACATACAAACATGCCATACCTACACATGTACATCACACACACACACACACATACACACACACTCACGATGCTATCACTAGGCCCCTCCTCCATCTGGAAGGGGAGACCTCTGGTCCTCCATCCTGACCAACACTGACCAGGTAGGACAGTGGTCAGGGCTTTGATCACAGCTCAGCTCTGGACCTCTGTGTCCTAATCTGCCCTGTGGAGGCAGAGGCACCTGCCACCAAGGAAGGCCTTGCACTCAGGGGACCCATGCTTTCAGGTTGCACTTAGCAAACCACTACACTTGGTAGGAACACTGTCCACACATAGCCAGAGGACAGGCAGAGAGTGATCACCAGGACACGACTGTTTAATTTGGATAGAGGAAGAGAGTCTTGATCTAGTGAGGTGGCCCCATGAATGAAGGCACTTGTGGCGAAGCCCGGAGACCTGAACTCACTTCCCAGGATCCACCTGGTGGAAACAGAGAACCAACAGCTGCAAGTTGTCTTCTGACCGCCACACGAACCCCAACACACAAAATAAACAACAAATATAAAAAGGAACTGTATTCCAATTCCCTCGAGAATCCAATTGTCTTCCAAGAAGAAGACTTAACCTTGACTGTCTTTCAAGGAGGCCCATGGTGGAGGGGTAGGGGGTAGTGGGGGCTAGGGAGCAGGGGGATGGGAGACAGGGAGTAGGGGTGGGGGACTGGGGGAGTCAGGGGGGCTGGGGGGAGGCAGGAGGCAGAGTTGGGATTCCGTGTGCCTTTTTTTTACCCATCACCTGCCCAGTGGGACTTCTCCCTGAGGCCTGGCTAGATTAAATAGGATGTTTGGTCAACCTTCCAAGCCCAAGACTGGACATTCAGGCTGTATTGTTTCTGTTAACATGACACTTTGGGGGGACAAACAGAAGGAAAAATGTATGGTTTAATAGGGATGTGTTTGTGTGTCAAGTTGATGAGTTATGTTAGCTGAGTATTCACCGACTTGACACCACCTGGACTCAATTGGGAACGTCTCCTCCTAGCTTCCCCCTATGGCGGACTGAGATTGGGGCCATGTTAGCCGACATAAACCCTTCCCTCCTCAAGTTGCTATTGACCAAGCAAACTAGGTCAAAAGGTCACACCAACCCCTGGCTCCTGTATCTGAGTGTGCATCCTGGCCCACCACTGGTGTGAACTACCTACCCTGGCCCACCACTGGTGTGAACTGCCTGCCCTTCACACCGCTGGTGTGAACTGCCTACCCTTCACACCGCTGAGTGACTCCCCTGAGGAGGAGTCCTTTTCTACTCATGCCATCAGAGGGGCAGCTAGAGACCAAGCAAACTAGGTCAAAAGGTCACACCAACCCCTGGCTCCTGTATCTGAGTGTGCATCCTGGCCCACCATTGGTGTGAACTGCCTACCCTTCACACCGCTGAGTGACTCCCCTGAGGAGGAGTCCTTTTCTACTCACGCCATCAGAGGGGCAGCTAGAGACCACAGAAAAGCTTGTGTGTAGGCCTTGGCTAGTGAGTCAATGAGTTAGCCAGGGTCGCTTGCAGGACCCTGCACGTTGGGCAGGTGAAGCACTGAAAAACTTCACGCGGCATGGGTGAAGACTCACAGAGCAGTGTGCCTGGAATCCCAGGCCAACTTGCAGGCAGCTCCACCAAAGAGCCTCCTCTCTCACAACAACCTCTCGCGTGACCTGTGAATTGGGCCTCTGGGCCTGGCAGCTCCGTGAGATTTCCTTTGGGTTTGTGGGCTCCCGAGACCCTTGAGTCACCATCTCCAAGGGAGAATGTTCAAGTCTAGAGCAAACACCTGCATGCACCTTGCTCCTAAGGCCTCACCCTAATTCCGGCCTTCCCGCCTGACTGACTGAAAGCTCTCAGGGGCAATGAAACCCACTCCTTCCTTCCTTCCTTCTTCCCTTCCTTCCTTCCTTAAGTTGCTCTTGTAAGGCACTATGGCCAGGGTGACACAAAAGTAGCCTCTGCTTTCCAAACTCTCTAGACGAAATAAACCCCACATCATCTGGAGACCTCGGTGGAGCCTTAAATCCTCAGAGCGGGTTGATTCCTTATGAGTTCCCTGCATACAGGCAGCGTCCATGACTCTCCAGACCACGGGCTCTCCTCCTCCACCCTCAGATCCCTGAGTGGAGAAGCCCTGCTCCCTGGGAATAACTGGAGACGTGCGGGAGGGCTGTGGAGGGGACACTCAGGGAGGCCCCGGGTCTCAGCTGCCTCTCTGAGCTGGGATAGAACCAGGCTCCATCCAGGGTCTCCTTCTTAAGCTGAATTCTCCTCCCATGAAAGGAGAGAGTGAGAGGAGACGTAGGAGGAAGAAGAGAAAATTACAGTAGCAGAGAGGAGAGGGGCGAAGACCGAGAAACATAGAGAGTGAGGACAGACACCCCACCAGGGATCCCCATGGCCTGAGTGCCTCTCCCCAAGTTCAGGATCATCAACTGCAGATGGAAAAAAATGACTGGATGAGGCTGTGTCTGGGCTGAAGAAACAGCAGTAGGTAAGTGAGCGGGTATTACCCAAATGAAGGACCAATTAGGACACTTAGCGCCTAGTTAAGGTTAATACTTTTTCCATCAAAAAAAAAAAAAATATCAAAGCTAACTCAATCAGAGAGGGGATTAGGGGAGGATCTCGGGGGGATGGAGGGGGTGGGCAGAATCTGGAGAAGAGACAGGTCAACACTGAAACACGGCTCAGGGGGTGAGGACCTGCACAAACAAGTCGGCTGGCTTTTGCTGGCTGAGGAAGGTGACAGGAGGAGCCACACACCCTACTCGGCAGACATGGAGTGAGTGATCTCTGGGGCAATATCACTGAGCTGATTAAAGAAGAGTTCAAAGGGGCTGATTTCTTTACTGCCTGGGATCAGCCAGAGCATGGCGGGTGGAATGGGTGGGGCGTGACTGACCCACCTCCTCCCTCTATGTGAACCGCTGGAAATGCAAGGCACTGTGAGCTTTCCACCATTGGCCAGCATAGAGGAAAGTGTCCTTTCCTCTAGGGATCAGGCCCTCCTTGTCTCTCCAGACTCTGTCAAGGCCTTGCTGGGACATTGTTAAGGGGACTTAGACCAATCATGTCCCCTCTCTGACCTTCAGATTCCATACTAGAGAAAATGAGGACAGAGGCTTTTTATCAGAGAGGTCAGTGTGTGTCCTCTACACAGGTTCAGCATCTCCCTCAGCCAAAGCAGACATTACTAGCCGATCACTGATATTTTTCCTCCACTATGACCAGGGTGGGGAGGTTCCATGCCTTCCCTGTACAACAGTTCAAGCAACCAGTACTGAGAAAGAAATGCAGAATTTGCATGAAAGCGGCAACTTGTCTACCCAACCCCCACCTGAGTGCAGTCCACCCGCAAGGGTTTTCCCCTGCTGTTGAGTTGGTAAGGAAACTCCATGTTTCATTGTTTGGTTTGTCCCTAGTACCAGACTGCGACCTCACAATGGGGAAGGAATGAGGAAAGGGGAGGGAGCCACACAGATGCGGCTTCACTTCCCTCACACCAGGGCTCCTGCACGCACGCACACGCGTGCGCGTGTGCGCGCACACACACACACACACACACACACACACACACACACAGTGCACAGGCTGCTCCTCTCTCTCTCTCTCTCTCTCTCTCTCTCTCTCTCTCTCTCCTGGACACAATTATGTTAAAAGAGCAATTAGCGACCTCTTAAGCCTGATGGGCTACTCCCACATTAATCTCTCGCAATTATAAATCCCAAATCTTCACAACAATTGGTCCCAGATGCCCACTAGAGGGACCGCTAATGGCCTCCTTCCCGGCTGAAACCAGCTGTTCCGCTACAGTTTCTGGGTCAGGGAGAGAGATGAGAGGTCACCCATGGCCGAATGGTCAGACACCAGGGTAGAGAGCCTGCAGAGGGGAGGTGGGAGAGTCACCCTGCAGGGCTTCTCCTCCTTACCTTGGCCACCTGCACACCCCAGTCTGCAGTCAGCCTGGGCCTGCATCTCCATGCACTCCGAGCCACTCTGTTTCCTCATTATGAACACACGCTAATTACTGCAGATAATTAGCTCTTCACAGCCACCCGGCTGAGGCAGGCACTGCAGACAAAGCGGCTCGGGAGGCTGTGGACATGGCTGGCCGCCTCCGGCCCACAGCCCGCCACCAGAACACCCTGCCAGCCAACCCCAGGTTTGGAGGAGGGGGACAGAATTAAGGTGGAGGCCTAGGTCAACGGCACTCACGGTGCATGGCCCCTGCTGCCACGGGCAGCGGTGATTCAGACCTCACCACTGCAGCTAATTAAATCAATATGAGATAATGAATTGCAATTAGAGGTCCAGCTAGGCACATCTTCTCTTGTAAATACTGTTTCTCTCCCAACGGGGAGCTCTTTCTTAATAATCTGTTTGTGTTTCATTTCCAGGAACTGTAATTCCCCTAAGAAATTCTGGGGAAGAGATTTGTTTGTCTATATAACCACGAAACCGGTCCTCTGGACTTGCCCGCCACCACCGCTGCGCACATAAACAATTCGCTTCGCTCTCATTTGTTTTCAGTTTGCTTGTTTGCTTGTTTGTTTGTTTGTTTGTCTGTCTGTTTTAATTTCCGAGTGGTCTGGGAGCACATGCAGGCATCTCAGACCTCAAAGGAAACTGCAATAAATCTTCCTGAAGAGGTCACAGGGCTGGAGGCCAAGCTGAGGACTCCCACTGCACAGGTGAGAAAACTGAGGAAGGGCAGCTATGGGGCATGAGCCAGTCAGCTGATCTCCTCCGCCATTGCGACCTCTCATGCCCCATGTGGCACCCACCCGGGGTCAGGCTGTGGAGGACCTGGCGAGACGCCTCCCGCCCTCCAGAAGCTCACAAATTTGTCTAGCGAGACAGACTGAGACACATAACAATTAGAGAGCAATTAAGCACCTAATTGTGTGGCACCAACAAGCTCTGGGTTCAGTGAGGGTTTGGGGACCAGGGAGAAATGGCAGCATCAGGGCTCCTGGCTCTTTACTCTGCTTCCCAGAAGGCCTTGCTTTCTGAGCTCTGTGTCTTTATTTCTTCACTTGGGGGTTCCATGCCACCCTGAGCATTGTGCCTCCCCAGCCCACATGACCCTGGTCATTTCCCTTTGTGAATTAGCCATGTCCACTGCAGGGAGGGGGTGCTGCTCGGGAATAAAGGACGAGATGGTGTCATTCTCAGGAAAATGGGTAGGAGGCTATGGGGGAGAGTGACAGCAAGAGGAGGAGTTAGCTCTGTGTGATGATGTCATAGTTAAATCCTAGTGATGTGTGATGGCATCATAGTTAAGCCTAGTGATGCGCATGCTAACTGATGATGTCATAGTCAAGCCTAGTGATGTGCATGCTAACTGATGATGTCATACTTAAGCCTAGTGATGTGCATGCTAACTGATGATGTCATAGTCAAGCCTAGTGATGTGCATACTAACTGATGATGTCATAGTCAAGCCTAGTGATGTGCATGCTAACTGATGATGTCATAGTCAAGCCTAGTACATGAATGCTAACTGATGATGTCATAGTCAAGCCTAGTGATGTGCACGCTAACTGATGATGTCATAGATAAACGTAATGTCTGTAGGAATTTTCTTGATTAATGATTGAGTGGGAGGGCTCAGCCCATGATGGGTGATGCCATCCCTAGGCTAATGTCCTGGGTTCTATAAGAAAGCAGGCTGAGCAAGCCAGTGAGCAGCACCCTCCATGGCCTCTGCATCAGCTCCTGCCTTCAGGTTCCTGCCCTGCTTGAGTTCCTGTCCTAACTTCCTTCAATGATGGACCATAATCTAAAAGATGAAACAAACCCTCTCTTGCCCCACGTTGCTTTTGGCCGTGGTGTCTTATCACAGCCATAGACACCCTGAGTAAGACAGGTGTGCCTGCATGTACAGGCTCACATTTGTGTGCGTGTGGAGGCTTGGAGCTGCCGTTTAGAGTTCAACCACTCGGTGTCTTGTTCTTTCTCAGCTAGTTCAGTCAGCCTCGCTGTGCAGCTTGTTCTGTGGGTCCCCAGTCACTACCTTCTGAATGCTGGGATTACTGGGGAACTGCCATTCCACTGGCGTTTGCATGGGTTCCGGGCATCTGAGCCCTAGTCTTCCAGCTTAGAGGCCTTACCATACCCACCAGGCCCTCTTGGACCTCAGGACTTGTGCCTTTTGACATGGGAGCTGACACAGCTAGCGTATCCTGCTGTTGGCTGATTTTCGGGACGTCAGACGATCCTTGTGTCTCCTCACTATTGTTTCCGATGCTGGTAATGACCTATCCACATGTTCTGACAACCCCCCCCCACTGCCCCCATGTCCCCTCACTGCCCCCCATGTCCCCTGGGCAGGAAGACAGCCCTCTAGGCTTCGCCGTGGGTGCTGCTATACACATCAGATATGTAGAGTGTTTCAGCCACAGCTGTGGCCACAGCAGTCAGTGTTCAGAGTCAGCTATGGCTGCTGCCTCATTAATGCTCCTGTCCAGGAACTGCTCTGAAGCAATGGTTATATTGGGCTAAACCCTCATGGAAAGCCAGGTTGCTCCACTAGAGACGGCTTGGTTTTCAGATTGGAAACTAATGCACAGAGAGGGTGAGAGACAGGCAATAGAAAACACAGCCAGCAGCGTAGCACATTGGCGGGGCCCAGGCCACTGAGAAAGTAGCCCTGCCTCCAAAGCCAAGGTCTATACTGCATAATGACTACAGAAGTCAACCTCTAACCTACACACACACACACACACACACACAACATACACACACACACACACACACACACACACAGAGACATGCACACATGCACACACACGCACACATGGATACACACAGCTGCATGCTTATACACACACCTGCACATACACATACACACACATGTAGGCACACATGAACACCCATACAAGCACACACACCTGTACATACACTCACACATGACTACACACAGATGCTCACACGGTCATACGCACATGTGCATGTAGGAACACACATGCACACACACATGCACGCACAAGAAGGGCTCTCTGATTCTGCTACCAGGAGCCTGAGCCCCTCAGTAAGCAGCCTTGACCAATGATAGCAGGCATGTCCCCAGTGCCTCATGGTGGGACTCCAGGGTACATTAAGTGACCCTCTCATCCCCTACCTCAAAGCTGAGACTACTAGGGGCCAGCTTCCTGCAGAGCATGCTGGGAAGTAGCATCAACCATCCCCTGAGAAGTAGGTGGTGGCTTCTCTCCCCCCCTCCACCCTTTCTTCTCCACCCTGCTCACTGTAGTGCACGCTAGAGGCTGCTCCTGGAGGGTTAGGAAGGAGACCCAGCCCCAACCTCGGCCAAGCTCTGAGCCACTGGAAGTTAGCCTATCAGCAAGCTCAGGAAAGCCAAACCTGGGGTGAAGAGGAGAAAGCCAGCACCGAGGCTTACCAAGAAGCCGCAGCTCCTCTCCTAGATTCAGAGTTTCCTGGGAGGCAGGATATGGCCACAGGGAAGACTGTTTGCTGTAGAGACCAAAAGCACATGCTGGCTCCTACTGTGTGAACCTGCAGATGTCATCTCTGTGACTAGTCAGAGATAAGACGGTTCTGTAATCAGAGTCCTCAGGAGGGAGCCAGGCAAGGATGCACCGGAAGTGAAGACAACATCACAGGACCAAGCAAAACCGAGCGATGACCGAGCCTGAAGCTCCTTCCTGCCCTCTGGCTTTCATGGTTCTGAAAGATGCTGGGGTGGGGGATGGGGAGGCCATCAGCACTGCTACCCAGCTGTGAGCCCCTCAAGCTACAGTACTGACCTGACAGGCAGAACAAGCCGTATTCACTAATGCAATAGTGGCACGACTGTCACAGGGATGACCAACAGCCTTCTGACTGGATCTGAAGTCGGCTCCACAGGAGGGAGGTCAGGGCAGACACCATAATCCTGGTGGAAGCTCATGGCTGGGGAGGAGGGGTAGCAGGGGTCAGAGGCTGTCAGTCACTTCAACACTTAGATTAGTGCCCGCCCACTCTCAGGCTTGGTCAGAGAAGCTGCTGTTTGCCCTGAGTGACATTAACTACGGACTCAAAGGGCTGAGAATAAGTGAGTGACTGTTGAGTGCTCAGCCTGGAATCAGACACCTATGTCCACCACCCACCCCAAGACTCGGGGAGCCTTACAGAAGAGGAGACAGGAAAGAAATGTGGTGTGGGGGAGGGGCCCTCCAGATTCGACACAGCTGTTGCACATGTGAACTCGAAGCACACGATTCTCTGCCTGAGACCAGACATGTCGACATTGCGTCATGAGTGGGGGAGGGGTCTCGTGAGCCCCCACCGTCCCTGAGGAAGAGGAGCCAGTTTCTCCAGTGGTGTAGTCACTAGTGGGCTGCCTGGGCTCCTATAGATGACCCCACTCACCCTACCCCCACACTCCTGCAGGCGATGCCAGTGAAATGCCAGTGGGCCACAAAAAAAAAAGTCACAGAAGTAGGAGGGGACTTGTTGGAGAAACTAAAGGGTTCAGAAGGAGTGGGGGGGGCGGTAAAGGAGGGAAGTGGATGAATAGCTCATATATGTATCTATATATGTACATATGCATACATACACAAGACCTGCAAGGGAATGACAGTTCCGGTGATACGCGCATATCCACGAAGGAGGAGCCTTGATCATACTCAGGGCTGGGAAGGTGCTCGGCCAATAAGCACACATCTTGCATGAGGCTTAAGGACCCGAGTTTGATCCTTGAAACCCACATAAAAATCTGGCTGCAGTGGGCATGCCTGTAACCTGAGTTCTGGGGAGGCCCGATGTAACCTGAGTTCTGGGGAGGCTCACAGGCCGGGCAGCCTAGACAAATCAGTTAGCCAGGCCAGCGAGAGACTCTGACCCAAAGCAAGGGCTGCTCCCGAGGAACAGCAACTGAGGCTGGCCTCTGCCTCCACACACTGCGGCACCCACAGGTGCACCCGCACACTCACACATGTGCCTGCACAGTCACACATGTACCCGCACACTCACACAACACACCCGCTAACTCACACATGTGCCTGAACACTCATACATGACTGTGCACTCACAATGCACCTGAAGACTCACACGTGTGTCCTCAGGCTCACACATGTACCCACACACTCACACACATGCACCTGCAAACTCACACATGTGCCTGCACACTCACACATGACTATACACCCACACACATGCTTGCATACTCACATGTGCACCTCAAGACTCACACATACCCTACACACTCACACACACCTGTGTACTCACATATGTGCCCACACACTCACACACATGCTTGCACACTCACACATGCACCTGCACACTCACACATGTACCCTCAGACTCACACATGGGCCTGCACACTCGCACACACAATAGCTCAGTGTACCATCACTTAGGACCGGAATCCCTGCAGACTGCAGAGCTCTCCCAGTCAGAGAATTTTCGCACACAGCTGAGCATCCCAGGTTCCAGAGCTTCAGGTGAGGGACACTCACCGTGGAGCAGGAGCACAGTCGAGGTGAAGGCCGAAGGCACAAGGCACCACCAACGGAAACAACTTGAAGGAGAGAAGATTCATTCTCAAGAGACCCCGGCCCCACGAACTGATGGAGAATGCAAGGCTCTCTCTGTCTCCTTCCCAGCTATGCCATGGGTCCAGGTGGACATGTGCTAACCTCTGGGGTGGAATTGCATTAATAAGGCTCCCATCCCTCTCAGCCTTGGCCTCCCAGGCTACAAGCTGAGGAGCAGAGTGTCCACATTTCCACCCAGCTGGCCTGCACGGAGCACACCCAGTGGGCAGCAACCATCCGTGGGTGGCCCGGCGTCTCCTGATGGATGAGGCAGATCCCAGTGACATGGCTGTTATTGATCTGACCGGGTTGTCGGCTGAGGGGGGAGGTTGTAATTGCCTCTGTAGTTTCATTGTAAGCACCCGGAGGGAAATTAAAGCCTTCAGCTAATGGGGTGCCCAATCCGCAGCCCCGTGATGCATCGGCTCCAGCCAGGCCCCAGGAATACCAGGTGGCTGCTCAGGGCGTCACTTTAAAGCAGATCCTGCCTGCAGTCGAGGTCCTTTGCAGACCTGAGGAAGCGGTGGGGCAGATAGCCTCAGCTGAAGCTCCGGCTGCCTTACAAGCTCCAGGAAGTGCGGGGGGGGGGGTCGCCATGGGCCCCAGTCATGAGCGCTCACCTCCAGTGGCTTCAGTGTAAGCAGAGCAGACCCTGAAGGCCTCCTGGATGAGAGCAGCTCCTGCTTACAGAATGCGTGTGTTTTGGGGGTGGGAGTGGGATCCCGGTAATTGGTGCTCAAGGCCAGGCAGCCCCTTCGGTGTCCAGGGAACCGGTTAGAAGCGCCAACAGCCTGCACTGCCCAGCCTGGCCAGAGCGCAGTCTCACATCTACCACATACTCAGCGGGCGATCTTGATCTAAAGACTTAACACAGTACTCAGAGGCCAGTAAATAAAGTGGTGCTGTGGGCTAAGTACCAGCTCAGCCACTTAGCACTGATTTTTTTTTTCCCCTCCCTGCTCTGAACATCACTGTGTTGTTTAAAAATTTTTTTTTAATTTACATGAAAAAGTGGTTGGAACGCCACATGGCCCGGGGTAGACGTTCAAACATTAATTTCCTTTAGTGTCTGTGACAAGCCTGAGGACAGGCCTGTCATTCACACCCAAGTATAAATGACTGATGCAGCTAGTCTGTAGTCAACACGTTCATAATCTTATATAGACCCATTACTCAGAGAAGAAATAAGACTCCGAGGTAATATGACCTAAGAGGGCGGGGGTTCTGAGCACAAACTGACTCCAGGGCCACGATCTCAACTAATCTGCTCTTGGTTTGATTTTTTTTTTTTTTTTAAATCATTTGCACCTCAGGGAAGTTTGTGAAGTGAAGTCCCAAGAGCAGTCACAACCTGGAGACCCACCCCCACCCTGTGACGGCAAAACTCTAATTTTTCTAACCCAGCTAAGGCCACCGGTTCCTGAGCATACATGTTGCACATAGCCTTATTCTAGCCCCTGGCTGCTGTGATGGCTGCAACAGGCCTGTCCCGATTCCCAGAGCTAAGGGGAGGCACTGAGGTCCCTCCCAGCCAGATCCCAGGCCTCTGCATGTCACCTGCAGACAGCAGTGCCCTCCTCCCTCCCCTGCTCTCAGCATCCACTTCTGTCCCCTCCAGCTGCCCCTCACCCACCTCAGCTCAGCCCATCTCCTGGGCTTACATCCAAGCTGAGAAAAGATGGGGGCGCATTTTATCCAGGGGCCATCCCTCATCCCGTCATTGGCTTACAGGAGATGGGAACTTCTCCCAGGTGGACTTTCTCCCGCTGTCATGTTCACATCTCCTGGGAGAGGGGCCCGGTGGCTTTCCTGTATAACCCATGGTTCTGGTGGGACCATCTTTCTCTGGGACTGGGGCCTCCCGTCTGTAAGGTTCCTGGGATGGGGACACAGAGAAGACTCAGAAAGGACTCGGTCGGGAGGCTGGGCCTTGCATCTGCACACACTGCCCATCCCCACCCCGTTTCCTGGCCACTTTGGGCCTCTGCGCCCTCATCACCTCACATGTGTGCACAGAGCCTGGGAGGTAACCTTTGGTCACCGTGGAAAGCTACACCTCAACTGAGATGTAAAGGCACCTCGTAGACACAACACCCATTTCCACCGGGGACACACACTGCGGGGACTGTCCTGGCTCCGCTTTCCCCTTGACCTTTGCCCCACTGTTTCTCTCCAATACTGCCGTCTTCCTTCCTTCCTTATTAACAAAACCATTATTTCTCCTGCTTCAGGCCATGTGGTGTGGGTCTGACAGGCAGATGCAGAAAGAACAGACAGAAAGGGAAGAGTGGGCACAGGAGACGAGGGAGGCCGACCCCAGGACAAGCCAGTCCCCTCACACTTGGATCTGCATCCGCCTTGCCTCTGCTGGGCAGCCTGGCTTTCCTTGCAGGAGGGAAGGATTCTGTGTCTGTGCCTGTCACATGCCCTAGCAGAGAGCCCCAGGCTGATACATACTTGATAAGAACCCCCAAGCGTAGGCCACCGGGTTCCACCCCAGTTTGACGGCACACATGCTGCGCAGCCTTGGACAAGCAGCATAGCCTCTCTGAACATCAGTGCCTCTCGCACAGTCCTGAAAGAGTTCTCTAAAGGTAGGAAGAGCCCAAAAGCCATTAAGGATCCTGGGAGCTGGGTACCACGCTGGCCTGCACCATTCACATCCGCTCATTTTCATGTTTTGTCTTCATGCTAGAAAAGCCTAGACAGGGCTCCGCGGCTGAAGGCAAGGACAAATCCAGCCCCCCACGCGGGACGGGGGAGAGGGGCCATGTCAGATGGGCCTGCTTCAACAGAGCTCTGTGTGCAAGGTGCTTGGGCCTTGAGGCCAGTGAGCAAAGGATGAACACAAGGGAAGAGGGATCAGGCTGGGCGCACACAGCCTGACAAGCCAGATGGCAGTGATAAGCCAGGGAGGGAGTTGCTGTCTTCTGTGAAATACAGCCGGGCTGGTGGAGGGGGAAGGGGAGGGGGGAGGGGGAGCTGAAATGTTAATTTGTGTGAGTCTAGATCGGAGGGCAGGTGTAGAGATGGAGCCAAGTGTCCCCAGAAAACAAGGGCGTGGTCCTTGCCCCACGGAAAAGGAGGCCTCTGCCACAGCTGCCAAAGCAACGGGATCTGGGTTTCCTTGGCACCATAGAAAAAGCAAAGACCCTGAAGAGCCATGTTGGTGGCCCACCAAGTGTCATCTCAGAGGTCCTCTCCTCAGCTTCAAGGAAGGGCCAAGTGTGCCCATTGTGCAGGTGGGGAAACTGAGGCTCAGGGGATGAAGATGGCATCCTTGTGGAACAGATCAGAATGCATATCCTGGCTTTGCTCTCAAACACCCTCCTCTACACACAGGAGGGGAGGACGGACACACAGGCTGCAGATGCTGACCCTCTGAAGACTGCCGTCCCTCCTGGCAAACCTCACTGCAGAATGCCAGAGCACTTCCCCTGGGCCCCTGCACACTGTCCCTCCCCAGCCTGATTATTTGTCAGATTTTACTGGAAGATGAAGAGAAAAAGGTTCAGGCTCCCAACCAGGCCCTCAGCTGTCCTAATCCCAGTTCTCTCCTGGGAACTTGCTGGAACGCATGGTAGAAATGGGGTGAGCTGTCACTGTGCATGACTCTGGTCTACAAAAGAACAGATTTGTAAAACAAAAACAAAAAAACACAGCATATCCACTCAGTGGAATACTGCTTTGGAAATTTAAATTGTAACTTTAAAAAAATCAGCCATGAAGTCTGCAGAGGTGGCTCAGTGGTTAAAAGCACAAGCCACTCTTCCGGGGGACCTGGGTTTGGTTCACAGCACCCACAGGTCAGCTCTCAACCATACCTAACTCCAGTCCCAGGGGATCTGTCGCCCTCTTCTGGCCACCACAGGTACTGCATGCACATGGTGCCCAGGAGGCTCCAGTATGTGACATTACGAAGGGACAGAATTCTAATCAGCCTCACAGGGAGCTGACACTGTGGGGACAGGGCTGTGGCATTGCAGCCGTCTGTGCTTACCCTTTTAAAGCTCACCAGTTTAGAGTAGGTGCCCCAACAGAGACAGCAGCATCTTTTTATTTATTTTTATCTTTCATTGTGTTTGCGGGGGTGCAGACGGCTGTGCGTGCTCATGGGGAGGCCAGAGGAGGGCATTACTCCCTTATTCCTTTCAGACAGGGTCTCTCACTGAACCTGGAATGCTCTGATTTAGCTAGACTGGCTGGTCAGAAACCCCCAAGCATCCTTCCCAGAGCTGGGGTTACAAGTGCATACAGCCATGTTCACTTTTATGTGGGCATGGAGGTTCGAACTCAGGTCCCCCAGGCTTTCACAACAAGTGGAAGTATGGCCACTTCTTCCCACAAAGGCAGTGCACTAGGTCTAGCTGGGTTGCTATACCCAGAGCCACCAATAGGTGTTGCTAGTAGGCTCATTCCTTCCTCCACCCAACACTGAATACAACACATCTTTAACAGAATGGCTAAAGATCACTCTGTACCCAGTGAGGGCTAGCAACATGTCACCAAGAGCTTGCCACCAAGCGGATGCTGAGCTTGCTTCTCCCACAAGTGTATAACAACATAACAGGCTCAGACCCACATGACACGTCATTTGAAGGCTTTCCGCAAGGTCTTCCACAGGACACAGCTGGGACAGCTAGTCTCCTCCTCAGCGGAACCTGGTCTCTTGGGAACAAAGGTCTCTTGGGGAGGGGGGGTAGGCCTATGGACATTGCCAGTCTCTGGGCCTCCATCCCCTCCCAGAGAGCTGGACACAATAACAATATTTTCCAAGCTCCCTCTGAAGAGAGAGTCAGGTGTTAAATGGAAGATTTGCTTGAGCGCATGGCTGGGATCTAAGCAAAACCATATTGGGGAAGTCATGTTTATTATCTCCATAAAGTAACCTGTGTGGTGGCACGCAGAGGCCAGATGGGAGACTCGGGCACACAGAGACCCAAACCAGGTCTGTCACAGGGTCTGAGCCCGTGAGGCAGGGCCCTCCGCCTGGGAAGGGTAGGAGGTACATAGCTCAGAGGTTGGGTGCCGACAGCTACGGAGGTGGGGGTACTCCTGTGGACATAAGAGGCAGGACATGGGTCCCCAACAGGGTCTGCTGAGGCAGTCCAAGGTGGGTCAGGGCGAGGAGCCACGTGGGCAAAGATGAAAGCAGACAGCCTGGCAGGACAGGGCGCACCTGGGGAGAAAACTCCAAGGGTTGCTGACAAGATGAAGGAACAGGGGCCTCCGGGTTCAGTGGACCAAGTCACTGTTGCTCAGGGTGTCCAGCCGAAGGCCAAAGAAGAGTCAAAAGCCGTGTTTTCTGGGTTAGGGTAAGCACCACCTAGAGGAGGGGCTTCAGGCACCGAGTGGCTGGACAAGGTCCTCCATGGCGGAGAGGAAGGTCCAGGAAGGACGAGGAAGGGAAATGCCATCACTGTCCGTACCCAGACTCTCGGCTCTGCACCTCCCTGGACCATCACCTTGCCTCGTGGCTGACACAACGTACCACCATGTCCTTGAAGCCAGCGGTAAATTTACTTGGACGTCAAGGCCCAGGTCTAACCCCCACACTCCAGGCCACTCATCAGTATCTTGCAAAGGGAGCCCACCAGGTTCTGTAGAGAAACCAGACGTTTCAGCGAGTCCCCTTCCCAGCACACTCAGGAGGCGGGTCCTGCTCCAGACGCCCCTAAACCTCCCTCCATCTGTCTCTGAACACTGGAGTCACAGCCATGCACCACCCCATACATTTGTGTGTGGGTTTGCTCCTTGTGCTGACCAGGAAGCACTGGACCCACAGAGTAATCGAGACTCCAGCTCAGCCTCCTCTGCTCATGAAGGAAGAATGGCGGGAGAAAAGAAAAGCTGGGCACCCACCACTGTAGTAACAGACGGGTTGGATTTTAACACGCTCCTCAGCCCTGGACTCAGAAAACCGAGGCAGGAGGATCTCAAGTCCCAAGACTAGCCTGGGCTACAAAGCAGGACACTGTCTCACATAGGAAAATCTTACCTAATTAAGGATTTTAAACGTCATGAAGGACATGCAGCCAGGGCTCATGGGGTGGGAAGGGAGTTCAGACTGTAACTTTAAAACAAATTCACCAAGAGTCAGATTGTCCCCGTGTTCAAGTCCTGCTTGGCTGAGGTCAGCGTTTGACCTATTTAACCTCAGAAAACAGTTGCTCGTTTATGGGGGCCTCTGCTAGATGCCCAGACTGGGGAGAGGGTCACACGTCAGAAGCCAGTACATTTACAAGGCCTGAGGCTTTGTGAGGGAGCAGGCTTGTCTCTCACAAGAGGACTCTGGTTGGTCTCTGGAGCACTCTGTATTGACTTGAGAATGTTGAGAGGGTTATGCAAATGAGCCCATTGACCCAGAATGTTCCCAGGGAAAGCCCTGTGCTCGCCAAGGTGGAAAAGTTATCTCCTTGGTGCAAATTATGGGCTTGTTGAGGCTGGCATCATCGTCCTGTCACAGCAACCGGGTGCCAATGCAGGTAAGAGCCTGACTGACTTGTATTGTAGGTTTTTCTCCTCTGTTTACAACCTGTGTCATAAATGTCGCTTCTTCAAGTGCTAAGGTATTTGATATTTAATCATCATTAAAGCCTGGAGGATGTTTGCCCAGAGGGGCTCACAAACCAACACCCCCAGGTGCTAGGGGGATAGAGCAGAAAGTGGGGTGCTTGATAAGAGTGGGGTGGGAACAGGAGTTTCAGCTGGGATCCTATGTCCTTGGATACCAAGCTTCCGTGCCTATACTCCAGGCACAGGATGGCATGGCCAGACCCGGAAGCTTCCAGGAACATCACAGGCTCCATCTGCTGTCCCTCAGCCAGGGTGACACTTGTTGATTCAAATTAAGGCAAGCTGATGAGTGGAGATCTGTCCTACATCTGTCATAAACCTCGCCATAACAAAAAGGTAGGTTTACACGGCCATATATCGGTTCCCAGGTGTGTGCACGTCACCAAACAGACCTGTGCATGCACACGCATGTGCGCTTATTTGAAATCTATACAACTGACATTCTAAATACTGCTCAGTGCGCACAGCGTGCGATCAGACGTGAGTGTGGGATGAGTGGACTTCCCTGCGAGTGTCCAGTGCAGCCAACACAGCTCGTGTACCTGAAACCCAGACTTTCTCATGGCTTTTGGAGTGGTCACAGAGCTGCAAGCCAGTGAGCAGCACCCCTCCATGGCCTCTGCATCAGCTCCTGCCTCCAGCTTCCTGCCCTGCCAGGGTTCCTGTCCTGACTTCCTTCAATGATAAACAGAGATGTGGAAACATAAGGCGAATAGACCCTTTCCTCCCCAAGCTACTTTCAGTCACAGCTGTAGTAACCCCGACTAAGACACAGAGTTTAGGTGAGGGATTGCATACAGGGGTGTTGGCACTCCCACCCCCAACCGGCCACACATCATAAAGCCAGCACAGGTAAGGGCTTCCCCCGTAGCTGTGCAGATGGGGCATCTGCTGTCATCTAGCCGGGACTCCATATCCTCCATCCCTCTGAGCCACAGGCAGCGTTTTCAGGTGGTGTGGGAGAGTCTGGCTCTCAGCCCCTGCTCTGAGCTTCAAGTGAGGGAGCATGTCCACCAGCTGTAACAGGACCATCTTCTGCAAACACAGGTTGCGTGGCTCAGAGGACTGTCCCTCACTCAGGATGTCCTCTTCCTCTCTAAAGCCCATCAGGACCTCAAGAATCCCAGGCTGAACCTGTCCTTCTGCTCTAGCTGGCCCCAGTGCCTTCTATATAAGCGTTGGGCACATGGACCCCTCATATGTTTTACATCTAGAAACAGTGGAAGAAGCTACAGAACACAGAAGGCTGTCACCCCAACTCCCAACCCCACTCTCTTGTGGGCTTTTTCCCTGGCTCCCCCCATAGATGGTAGGTGTTGGTATGACCTTGTCGTCAAGGCAAGGTGCTAAGAGTCTAGAGTGTGTTTGAAAGCTGCAGCCATTTTGAGCTTAGGTGACCTTCTCCCACACCGACACCTGCGGAGGGCTTGCTGCATGCATGGAACTTGACAAACAGGGTCACGTCCTCACCTGCGGCCCCAGAGTTCTAGACTGTGGAGCTTGGGCCCAGCAGTGACTCCCACCTGAAGATGTTGACTTCATCCAGACTGAACCCCACCCCAGGCTTCCTGCGCCATCCATGGACCCCGGGGAGCTCAGGCCTCATAGCTATTGGTCTCCCCTTGCCCCGGAGGAGCCTTGTGAGCTGCTGGATCCTGGGGCTGGCTACAGCACCATGCCACAGCCAACCCATGTCAGGTCTGGAATTTGCAGGCAGCCATTTGTCCCCACCCTGGCTCCTGTCGCCTGTCTCAGGTCAGAGCAGAGTGTCTGCAATAATGGGTTATTAATTGCCAATCCCTCACACATGTGACATTGCCTGGATGGGAACAGGTTGTCCCCATAACTCCTCTCAGCGGGCCCTGGCACTGCCATCCTGCCGGGCGCTGCAGCTCAAGCTCAGAGGGGACACCTGCTCAAGTGGAGGCTCTGATCTATCCAGAGAGGCCCTTGTGTCTCGAGGGCATTGGCAACGCTGCCACCTGACAGGCTGGGCCTAGGAGCTTCTGATGTCATACAAGCACATGAGGCTCTCTCTCTCTCTCTCTCTCTCTCTCTCTCTCTCTCTCTCTCTCTCTCTCTCTCTCTCTCTCTCTCTCTCCCTCTCTCTCCCTCTCTCTCTCATTGATGCTTCTGACCACCTCTCCATGATTGTCCCTTCAATCTCTGGCTTGTGTTTGAATTCTAGAATTCAAACTGGCTTTACCATTCCGTCACCCCACAGCCCCCCATGGCTTCCCATTGTCCTCAAAACAAGACCTTCTCCTTACCATGCCCTGAAAAGTCCTGCACAGGCCATTCCCTGGCACTCCTGGCCATGTGGTTGGCACTCAGGTTCCCTCAGCCTGTGATTGTGGCTCCCACACCTGTGGCCTGTGGGTAGGCATAGATGTTCCTCAGTATAGATGATCCCCTGGCCCCCACAGAGCCCCTGGCTAGTTAGTACCCACCACCAAAGCCTCGACACCAGCCCCTGCAGGAAGCTCTCTACCCACCACACCACACAGGCTTTCAGCGATGGTAGCCAGAAAGCTCCGACACCAGCACCCCAGCTTCAAAAGCAGACACGTGACAACCGTGTGAGGCCAGACTTTGGGTGGGGAGAGAGGAAGGAGGAAGAACAGGAAGATGAGATGGAAAAGAACCTCTGCCCAGAGGGGTCGGACAACTGGGACTGTGACGGTCAGTACCAAGGACAGCGCTCTACCCTTCAGTCAGAGCCAGCATTGGTGATGAGGATCCAAGGCCCAGGCTGTGCAGCTCCCGCCTCCTCCCAGGACTCTGCAGTGAGGCATGAGAAGAGGGCCTCCTTTGAAGGGAGCAGGCACCGAGCTGAGAGGAAGATGAGGCTCCTGAAACAAGACCAGGGCTCAGAGACAGGCAGCCCTTCCTGTTTTCAGTGCAAACTTTTGGTTGGAGCGCTTGCTTCTGTTTTGAGTTTCCGCTGTGATAAATAAGGCTAGGCCGCAGAAATTGCCAGGACTCTGGTCAAGGATTCAGAAGTTTCAGTTCCTGGTTTGCTGTGCAACCTCTGTGAGGTTTAGTGCCTTCTCTGAGCCTCAGCTGTAGAATCAGACTTGTCACAGCAGGGGAGATGGGTGACTGGTCTGCTCATACCCTCCACAGGCCTTTGTTGGGTGCTCTGTAGGGCTCTGGAGATGGAGTAACAGTCAGGACTAGGTTGCTGACCCCATGAGCTGATGACCTGGAGAGTAAGGTGGGTATCAGCCAGCAAAAACAAGTCCTCAAATAAGTTGAGTTATTAGGAAGTACCAGGCTGAACCGATGTGCAACATAAGTGATAACTTGGAGGTCTTAAATCCTGAGGTCTGTAAAGCTCAGTCCATATCATCCATAAACTTCCTCGGTCCCCACACCCAACAGGGATCCCATGCGTACAAGCCCAGGGCCCCAGAAACAGTAGCCAGGCCTCCAGAGGCATCACAGTCTCCTGCTCCTAAGCACCACCTATCACACCATCGCCCCTCCCTGCCCCCCACACCCTACTCCCCCCAACTCCCATTTCCCCCCATTTTTCTCTCTGCACTTCTTGCCTTTCATTTCTGACCAAACTTCAGATGACGGGAACACTGATAAATTAATGATTGTAATTAATAAAAATTGACTCTGTGCTAATAAATTATTATGAAATGGCCTGTCAGCATTTTAATGAAATGCAGAAAGCTGCTGTAATGAGATGAGTGTGTGCACTTTCTCAGCCAAGACGTGAGGGATTATATCCACAGGGCACCCAGGGTCTGCAGGGAGAGGGTTCTGGGGGGGTGTACAAGGAGACACTCCCCTGAGAGGGACCCTCATGAGTGGCTGTGTTCTGCACCGCCAAGCCCTCATCTTGTCTGTTCACCTGATCTTGGCATCCCATGGGTGCGGGTACATCACAGGCCTTTCTCTTTACAAATGAAGCTGCTGCTGTCCAGGGAGGGTAAGACACCACCCAGGGTCAACACGGCTAAGATAGGCATATGGATCAAACCCAGGCCCTGTCCCAGGCCCTTTGAAAACCTTGGGGCTGAAGTTGGGGAGGGGACTGCTCTTCAAGAGGATCCAAGTTTGGTTCCCATCACTCATGTGACAAGGCCGCAGCCCCCTGTAACTCCAGATCCAGGGGGTCTGATGCCCTCTCCTGGACTCCACTGGTACCCACTTTTACGTGTGCGTGGAAGCACACACACAAATGAAAATAAAATAAATATTAAAAACAACAACCACCTTGGCACCAAGAGGACAGAAGTGTGAGCTCAGTGTCTGCTTAGGATGGAGTTTCTTGGCCTCAGTTTACCTGGAGGCACCTAGGAGCATCTCTTTCTCTGCTAAGCATGCTGTACATAGGCCTCGTGTCTCTGAGAGTGAAACAGATGGGATGCCCCTCAGTGCTCTCATCCATGCACCCCCACAGGCTCTGCGGAGTGTTTGATGTTACGAGGTTGTCCCAGCCCTTCATAAACTGGAGCCATGAATGTAAAACAACCGATTTTTACAACAGCATTGTTTAACCCCGCACCAATTAAAAGTACCTGTTATTAAAAAAGGTAATTATGCAGTAATTAGTTTGACACAAGACATTAAGCAGATTATTATCAAAGCCAGGGGAACCAGTAACTTCCACAGCGAGTGTCCCCGCTCCCTACCCCGGGGCCTTGCATATACCATGGCATCAGTAGCTCGAGGAACATTGGCCTCGGTCTCCAGAGCAGCTTGGGGCTTTCCAGTGGAGAATACCTCGGGGTGGAGGGCTGCAGAACACTTCCCAGAAGATGTGTGTGGGGCCAGAGGAGACGGGAGCAGACTGCCACTTGGGGTGAAGAGGGGAGAGCTCTGCACCCATGAAAGGGTAGAAGCGGGGAAGACTACACCCGAAAACACGTAGTAGTGCTGGGCTTGGGTTCTCAGTACTGTCTCCTTGCCACCTCCAAAGGTAGGGTAGTGGGGGGCAAAAAACAGGTCACTAATAACCTGGAGGGTGGAATGGTGCTGTCCCCGGCAACTGTGATATATAAAATGTGAATTTCGGGCTGGCCGCATGTATCAGCGGGTGAGGGTGCTTCTGGCCGTCCCTGAGACACACCACAAAGAGGAAGACTAACTCTTAAAAGTTGTTCTTGGACATGCCCCATATGCATATGTGTACCACACACACACATGCATGCCACACACATGTATACCACACACACACACACATATACACACAAATGCATACCACAAATACATGCACACACATAACACACACACACACACAGTCATGCACATGCCCACATACACAATAAAGACTTATACTTAATTTCAATGTGCACTGGATGGCGTCGCTTTTGTTCTCAGCCATCCTCCAGGCCAAATCCCCCTGCGCCTCTCTGGCCCTCACTCTCTTACTGTCCCCTGAGTTCTTCCTCTGGGCTGTGCCTTCTCCTCCTACTCTCATTAACATGTGGAGTTTGTACAGACACGTGGGCTACAACGTAAGCAGTCGTAGACACCATGAACATGGGAAAGCCGGACGTCCACATGTAGAGGGTGGGGCTAGACCCACCCCTGCCTCTCACAGACACATGTCAGTCCTGAGACCTAAGAGAGGATAAAACAGCTGGGAGAAGGCACCGTGGGCTTGGGGAGGGGAATGGGTGGCCTGCTGAGCAGTGCCTGCAGTGTTGACACAGCCACAACAGGACACACAGAACTGCAACTGTCAGCAGGATTCACTGGCTTCTCAGATTCCCAGGAGCCAACTGGGGTTGGGGGGTCGGGGGCGCTGATTCAAGGACCAAGCAGCCACCAGGCTCAACCCCAGCAACCTCGTGCCCGCTTTCTTCTTAGCAAGCCCACCAGTTCCCCAGGTCCCATCTCAGCCATGGGCCAGTCGTGTTGTCTCAGGTGACTTGTGTGACCTCTCTGGACCTTGACTTCCTCCTTCTCAGAGCTTTGTGAATTCCTGTGAGGTCCTTGGCAGTGAGGGTTCCCTGTCACAGTGCGTGTCCCACCAGCAAGTGTCTTCATTGTTGGTTAGCCTGTCCTGTGACCGCTGACCTGTCTCCCTCTAGCCCTCCTCTCCAGAAGACCGGGAAACGTCCGTTCACAGAGGGCAGGCAAAGAGGCAGGCGCAGTTAAAGAACTCAACCAGATCCCTCCCCACATACATCCCTGTGAAGACGCCAGCACAGTACCTGAGCTAGCAGGCATGCCTCCAGACGGCCACGCAGGGAGACAGAAGTCGTGATGGCATAGCATCATCCAACTTCACCTTCTTTACCGATGAGGACACTGAGGCTCAGAGATGGAAGGCAAGTAGGAAGAAGCAGAGACCGGATTTGAACTGCAGTCTCTCTACAGATTTAACCCAAGATGCCTTCCTGGCCCTGAGAACCATATACCTACTCTGGTGAAGAGGCGGGTGGGGTGGTCAGAACCCAGCCGTACATACCACATATAGCAGGTGCTTAGGAGACCTGCGTCTGCCCACCCCTCCTTGGTGCTGTCTCCCCATCTTTGAACATAAGGGTCAGCGGGTCTCCCCCACGAGGCCACAGCTCCAGAAGAGACTGCCAAAATAGCACCACCTCCATTACTATCTCCTGAGGCCCCTCCTATGTCCTCAAGTCCCATCTAGATCTCCTGCCTTCCCTGAAAGGCTTGGGAATCCAGGAAAAACAGGGACCACTCCTGAGAGCAGGCCTCGTGCCCATCCCTCAGTTGCCGTGGCAACAGTGCCAGCATCCATCTTCTTCAAGCCCCTCTTCCAGGCTCTACATCCCTCCCTCTCCCGTCACGTCAGATGAAGGACAGGGGCTGAGACCTAGCCTTGGAGCTGCAGGGGAAGAGGGAGGTGGATAAAGCCAAAAGGCAGAGGCGGATCAGGCTCAGAAGGGGCTGGAGGGGGTCCTGGGTCCCCACTGGTCCCTACGTTCAGTGTCCCTTCTTTGGCTTGCTGGGCACACAACACACATCAAGCCTTGTGCTGAACGTTTTACACCCACTGCCCTACTTCAAATTCAGCATAAATGGAGGGATCCTCCTGTGGGAACTTTCCTGCCTCCAGCCCACCTCTGGCAGGCTGAGCCCACACCGCTGCCCCTCTTGCCTCTCAACAAATCTTACACTGTTGTTTGAAAAACCATCCTCCCTGCCCCCTCCTTTCTTTGTTTATATTTTGTGATTTCGTTCTTGTTTCTCAAGACAGGGTGTGTGTGTGTGTGTGTGTGTGTGTGTGTGTGTGTGTGTGTGTGTGTGTGTGTGTGTGTGTGTGTGTGTAGCTCTGGCTGTCCTGGAATTCACTCTGTAGACCAGGATGGCCTCGAACCCAGAGATCCGCCTGCCTCTGCCTCCCGAGTGCTGGGATTAAAGATAGATTTATTTTTAATTGTGCCTCGGTGTGAGTCAGTGTTCACGTGCACATAAGAGCAGATGCCCCCCAGAGTCCAGAAGAAGGTGTCCAATGCCTTGGAGTTGGAGTTACAGGCAGTTGTGAGCTTCTGAGATCGATTTGATGCAGAGAACAGAGTGATACGCTCAGCAGTGGGTCTGGGAAGCTGTGAGGTAAATACGGCCAAGGGTTTTAGCTACATGCTAGCAAGGACCAGGACCCTCCCAGGAGGCTCAGCTGGCAGGACATTCACAGATCACCTCCTCAACCAATGCCACAGACTGAAAAACAAGACATCCTCTCAGATCATGTGATGATTAGCAGGGGACAGGACTTGAGAGGTGGAGGAGAAGCCCTCACTCCAATTCACGTCATTGTCGTCCCAAGCCAGAGCAGCAGAGAGCGGCCTGGGCGTGGGAGCTATAGACCAGAAGGAGCTCGCTGGCCAGCCACAGCTTAGTCTTTAGCCCTACAACAAAGAGATGCTTACCAGCCTCCACCACACCAGATGAGAGGATGGAACTGCCCTGAGCTCCTAAGACTGACAGACTGACTGCTGCACACTTGGAAGCTTCAAAAGACCAGCTGTGTCACGCCGTTCTTGAGGCCAGAGGCCAGCAGTTGGATTTGGGGACAGTCGGATGGATGTCTGTGGAAGGGCCTCACCGACCAGCCAAGCTGAGCTGATCTTTTCCTCAGACTCCCTCCTCTGCCTCATCCCTTTCCACATTTAAGAGCCTGGAGTCTGCACACAGCATCTAGGATGGACCCCTTGTCCCAGGGCCAAAGGCCTCCCAGCATTGATCCTATCTTCATGCCTGACAGAGATGCAGGTCCCCTGGGTCATAAAAATGAGCTCCCTGCCTTCTATGGAGCCAGGAAACTGGTCAAACACCCAGACACCAGAGATGCATTGGTTTGGGGTTAGATCCTCTTCAGTTACGTACTGGGGGAAATGGACTCCCCACCCCCAACCCACCTGCTGCCCTCTCCCTGCACTTCCTCCCTCCACGACTGGAAATATGTCTACTCCTGTTCCTGTGGGGTCTCTTCAGGCTGTATTTGTTTCTGATATGAAAACTTCTGGCCCTCTGGCTGGAGGATGCTACCTAGCTTCCTCCACATCTCCTCAGGTGTAGGACAAGGTTCCCTTCTCTTCTCCCTTATTGAGGTAGCTGTATTTTCCACAGGACACAGAGCCACCTGGGTGAAGAAGGCCTGTCGCTGTTATATCCGACATTACCACTGTGAGTCTACAAAAGGGGAATTTCCTTAAATGCAATTTACTGGTGTCCGTGCTAGAGTGAGAAAAAAATCTAAGTTACATACAACCTGGCAAAGGCATCGCACAGCCTCCCTCTCTCAGAACAACTCCAAAGCTGAACACTGTACTAAGTACCGCTGTTAAAACCCAGATAAGGCAGTCCTCTGCTTTAAACCCTCCTGCCCACCTCCCTGCCAGGCAGAGCTGACCTCCATCTGGGCTGTGAGAATCTACCGACTGCCTTCCAGCCCATAAAGCTCACAGTGGCCTCAGAAAAGAGAAGGAGAAAGAACCTTGCTGACTGATGTCACTTCCTGTCTCCATTCAGATGAGAGAGAGCCAATCCCAGCAGAGCTGGGGTGAAACCACCCTGCTGAAGGAGTCTTTGTTAGCACGAATGACAGCAGTTCTGACGGAAAAGCATCGATGACCTCTGTGTGTGGCGCAGCAGTGTCTGTGGATAGGGCTGCTTCTCTCACTTGTATCACGGCTATACCTTCCATAGCCACCATTTATAAGATGGCTGCTTCCATCACCCAGCTCTGCTGGCTGTATCCACATCGCTCTGCCCACCCCCGAACTGACCGCCATTTTCACCATGTCCACCACTGAGCTGACGGATACATCCAAGCTCTCCACCATTTATCGGGTGACTGCTTCCACCACATCCATGGTGTCATTTGTCATTTAGCTGCTGGTGGAGTCCACTGTGGCCACCCCTGAGGCACAGGAAGCTCACCACCACTGAGCCACAGGAAGTTCACCACCACAAGAAGTTCACCATCCCTGAGCCATGGGAAGCTCACCACAACCGAGCCACGGGAAGCTCATCACCACTAAGCCACAGGAAGTTCACCACCCCTGAGCCATGGGAAGCTCACCACAACCGAGCCACGGGAAGCTCAACACCACTAAGCCACAGGAAGTTCACCACCACAAGAAGTTCACCACCCCTGAGCCACGGGAAGCTCATCACCACTAAGCCACAGGAAGTTCACCACCACAAGAAGTTCACCACCCCTGAGCCATGGGAAGTTCACCACAACCAAGCCACGGGAAGCTCATCACCACTAAGCCACAGGAAGTTCACCACCCCTGAGCCATGGGAAGTTCACCACAACCGAGCCACGGGAAGCTCATCACCACTAAGCCACAGGAAGTTCACCACCACAAGAAGTTCACCACCCCTGAGCCATGGGAAGTTCACCACAACCGAGCCACGGGAAGCTCATCACCACTAAGCCACAAGAAGTTCACCACCCCTGAGCCATGGGAAGTTCACCACAACTGAGCCACGGGAAGCTCATCACCACTAAGCCACAGGAAGTTCACCACCACAAGAAGTTCACCACCTCTGAGCCATGGGAAGTTCACCACAACCGAGCCACGGGAAGCTCATCACCACTAAGCCACAGGAAGTTCACATCTCATTTGAACTGTGGAGAGACATAAAGAAAGAAGTTGCATTCAAGTGAGTAAGTGCTGGCCACAAAGTGTTGTCCTCCCCACTTGGGAGGTTAAGACGCCTTCACTCAACACCAGGCACGCATCTGTGGGTGAATCACTTTCTCCCTCCAGGGTTCAGCTGCCTCCCCCCACCTCCACCAGCAAAGGATGATCACTGGAACTGATGTGCAAGGGCAGTGGGATGACTCAGGCCAACAGCGTGAGGTCACAGCCTTCCCAGCATGCAGTAGTCTTCCACCTTGGCCCAGGAAGGCCTCGAGGAGCTTGCTGAATGCTCCCATTATACTGTGCACAGCTGACTCCCGACTCTCCAGATACCCCAGGGGCACATGGCTGAGATGTTACAGGGTTGCCTCAAATTCTGCTTCTAGCTGTCCTGCCAGTGGCCGGTGTGACCTTGAGGACACTGGCAATCTAGAGAGCTGTGGGGAGCAAATTGGGAAATAGCTCCCACAAGCACACTTGGTGGTCACAAATGACCAGTCATGGTGCCTCACGCTGCCTCCAAGAAGCATCTTGACAGGGGATTCACAGCTAATGGTGAGCTGGGGCTGTGCAGCCAGCGAGGACAGGAGTGTATTGAAGGGGAGGGACTCAGCAGCCCTCCTGTCACATGAGGTCTTTCCCTCATCTTCTCTCAGCCCCTCCAAGCTCCTCCTGGATGCCAGTGTCACCTACGTTTGAAAGGCAGATGGGCTGAATGAATGGTTAGGAGACTTGAAAGAAAAGGCACGAGGCTGGGACCCCTTCCCTTGCGCTGTAGAGCAGTGGTTCTCAACTGGAACCGATTCTGAGCCCCAGAGGACACTGCACAATTGTCAGAAGATATTTCAAGTTGTCACAAGCCTGGTGTATTTTTTTTTTGCCAGCCCCTTCAGGCCATGGGTGGTACTCACAACATCTCCTAGCCACACTGCGTGCCCCCAGCCCCCAATCACTCCACCAGAGATGGAGAAAACGGGTGGCGCTTCACCAGAGAAGGCGAGACTCAAGGGTTGGTCCACCGAGAAAGATGCGGAGCAGAGTCTAACGAGTGCCACTGGGTTAATCAAACACTCGGCAATTAGCCCGGGGGGATGAGAGTCTTTAGACAAAGCCTCCATAATCAGGCAGTTGTTATTAAATCATCAATAGCTGTGGCCAAATTAAACCCCAGTTAAGAGAGGTCCGGCATCGACTCTCCGGTTTCCGATAGGGCGGCCAAGCAGTCTCTGCTTCCCTAATGGAGTGCAAGCCCAGGACACGTGTCTTGTGTTCTAAGCCTGGGGCTGCTCTGAGAGCACTGGGCAGGCTGGCCACCCCCACTAGCGCTTAGAAGGCCAGGACCCTAACACGGAGGTACGGAGGCTCTGGTTTCCAGGAGTCCAGGGTTCGATCCCTCGACCACGGAAGCTGCTCCCACATCGAAGAGCTGGATTAAGAACAGGAAGTCAGGGTTACTGCTTCCGTGGTCTTCTCACTGGCACCGCACTGTCTGTCTGCTCCAGTGCAAACTCTCAGGCGGGAATGCCTCTTCCCTGTGTGGTGTGTGCTTGATCTCCAGCTGGTGGTGTTGTGGGTTTTTGGGTTTTCCCCCCCTGGTTCTGAGGTCTTTAGAAGGTGGGGCTGAGCTGGATGAAGTAGGTCACCAGAGGTGGGTCCCGGGGGAAGATTATTCCTGGACACTTCCTGTCTGGACACTCTGTTTCCCATTGACCTGGAAGTAAACAGTGGTGCTTAGCAGCATGTGCACACCACCGTGACCCACCGTGATGCTGTGCCCCAGCACATAGGGTGAACCAATCATGGCCTACATAAGTCCAAAATAACCCTTCCCTGCTTTAAGTTTCCAGGCACACAGAGGTAGCTGGCACAGTCTGCGATGCACCGTTCACACTGTTCACTCTCAACTGCCTTTTATTTCCAGACCAGGAGCTTATCAACTACAGGATATGGCAACACGCGTGTAGCGTCAGTACTCAGGAGGCCGAGGCAGGAGAAGGATGAAATCAAGGCCAGCCTGAGTTAACTGGCCAGATCCTATCCAGCCTGGGCTGTACCACAGAACCTTGTCGCTCCAGTCTGCAAGCTCCTACACAAGTACCAGCAGGGATGAAGGATGCAGTCCTCCCATCACAGAGTCCTCACCCGAGGTGCTTCCCGGAGAGTGAGGCAGCGAGAGAAGCGGAGGCCGTGGGATGAAACGCACGCTGATGCCTTCCTATGGGCGGCAAACCTGGAGTCAGAATCCTGCCTGGCCACTGCAAAGCCCACGCAGCTAGCATTTGATTCTGCACTGTGTGAGCAGTCTGATGTCTTGTTGATCTAACAGGCCGATGTGGGCAAACTCAGGGAGATTATCCTGGGGAGGTGTCCACACCAGCGAGCACCACACGATTCCTGGGTTTCGTCCACGGTGCTTCAGATAGCACCGAGGCCCTGTCTGAAGAATTCAAAGGAACCGGCTGCCTTGAGCAGGGCAGATCCTGAGTTCAGAGCCAGCTGTAACCATGGAGCATGTGAGTCTCGATGTCCCATGCACATCCGCCTGCCACACACCCCAGAGCCTCTGCAGACCTCTGCCCCACCCCCATGCTCTGTGCATTTTCTATGAAAAGATATTTTATTAAATAAACAAACTGGAGCCATTCTGTAGATTTATGGACAGCTCCTCGAGTCGTACTTGTTCGACCCACTGCGGATTTACGGCCATGCATTAACCTTCTGAGCGCTCGGACCGTTTACTAAGACGACGGCGGTGGGGGGGGGAGAGGGTTTTACAGCCCTGTGATAATTAGGAGGTGCCGGGAGGACTGGGGGGGGGGGGGGGGGGGGCCTGGTCACAGGGCACGCTGCACACAGGCCATGAAGGGATGGAGCCTTCCACACAGGGCAGGAGCCAACCCTCTGGATGACCGTCTGGCTTGTCAGGAGCTAGCTCCATTCTTTTAGAGACACCTCTGGCAGGGAGACAGCCCAAGAGGGGCAGGAAAGCCCAGGAGTGAGCGGCAGCTACCTGGGGCTCCACCCTCAGCCTACTGTGTGGACTAGGTACCCTACATGCATAGTTAGGATTGGGAGGTAGCACCCAGCCTTATCCAGGGGTGACTGGCTCTTCCAGGTCTCCCTTGACAGTGGTTTTGCTCAAGGAAGACAGAAGAAGATGAAATGGAAGGCAGAAAGAGGGTGCTGAAGAGTGGGCAGAGAAAAGAGAGGGGCACCAACTGAGAACCATAAAATTTGTGTCTGTAAGAACCTTAGGCCAAGAGGATTAAAGCTACGGCTGCCTGAACCCAGCCAATGACTGCAGAGCCTCAGGGTGGAGACCTGGGCTCAGCCAATGACTGCAGAGCCTCAGGGTGGAGACCTGGGCTCAGCCAATGACTGCAGAGCCTCAGGGTAGAGACCTGGGCTCAGCCAATGAGCCTCAGGGTGGAGACCTGTGTTCACCCAATGACTGCAGAGCCTCAGGGTGGAGACCTGGGCTCACCCAATGACTGCAGAGCCTCAGGGTGGAGACTTGGGCTCAGCCAATGACTGCAGAGCCTCAGGGTGGAGACCTGGGTTCAGCCAATGACTGCAGAGCCTCAGAGTGGAGACCTGGGCTCAGCCAATGACTGCAGAGCCTCAGGGTGGAGACCTGGGCTCAGCCAATGACTGCAGAGCCTCAGGGTGGAGACCTGGGCTCAGCCAATGACTGCAGAGCCTCAGGGTGGAGACCTGGGTTCAGCCAATGACTGCAGAGCCTCAGGATGGAGACCTGGGTTCAGCCAATGACTGCAGAGCCTCAGGGTGGAGATCTGGGTTCACCCAATGACTGCACAGCCTCAGGATGGAGACCTGGGTTCAGCCAATGACTGCACAGCCTCAGGATGGAGACCTGGGTTCAGCCAATGACTGCAGAGCCTCAGGGTGGAGACCTGGGTTCACCCAATGACTGCAGAGCCTCAGGGTGGAGACCTGGGTTCACCCAATGACTGCAGAGCCTCAGGCGTGGAGATAGCAGTGTTTCCACATTCTCTCCTGCTGAGTCTACACAGACCTTTTGGATCAATAGATCTGCCCTCGTGAAGCACCTTTCTATTGAATCCAGCCTCGTTTGGAGTTCTGAGGAAAAGTGGAGATGTTAAGCCCTGCTCCAAACCCACAGAACCAGACTCTAGTCACTATAAGGGCTTCAACCAGAAGCACAGCCATGTAGCCTTTGACACTCCCACCCCCACCTCCACCCCCACCACCATCACCACGCCACCGCCACCGCCACCACCACCATCACCATCACCACACAGCCTTCCCTGATGGAGCACACCTGACACCCAGCACTTGGGAGGTTGTGGGTGGGAGCGTTACAAACTGAAGGCTAGCCTGGCTACATGTGGAATTCATGGTCCGAAACATAGCAAGACTCTGGGCTCCAAAACAAAAGGAGGGAGGGGAAGGAGAAAAGAGAAAAGGGGAGGAGGAGCAGGAAGAAAGGAAGGGAGGGAGGGTGGGAGAGAGGAAAGGAGGGGAAGAGGGGAGGAAGGAGCTAATTGGGGAGAGGACCCACTCACTGTCCCATTTTATAAAGGAGAAAAGACTTGAGACTTATGGCGGTTTTACTCACACAGGGGCAGGCTTCCCTGAGGCTATGCCAGTAGATGTCCTCAGAGCTGTGGGTGGGGGTGAGCGCAACACGGCCCCGGCTAACATGGAGCATCCGGCAAGTAGTCACTGGCTTTCCCATCCTGAGCATGGCCTCTGTGCTGCCGCCCCTGCCCCTGCCCTCCCAGGCTCTCCTTGAGGTTTAAACTCAAACACAGAGAGCATGAATAATGCAGCCTCCTCACCAGGGTCCTCCAGGGCGATGAAAGGCCCTCGCCTGCCTCCCTCATTAGCAGCCCTTCAGCCACTTGACTTCAGGACCAATGCTAGGGCCTCCCCGGAATTTTCATACCTATTTGCGGTATTCACTCAACACTGAATTTCTGAAGCCCACGTGAATTTTAACAGGGTCGTCTCCTCAGCCCCTTTCTCTACAGGCCACTCCCATCCTGGTCCCCACTGCCTTAGCCCCTCTCTCTGCAAATTCGGGGTGGGGTGGCTCTGGGAGGCCCCAGGGGTTGGCAGGTCCTGAACTAGTATGAAACATGTATGCTTTCGGCATCCGCCTAGAGCTAAGGGGACTCCCGGATCTGCAAGCCCTGGGGTTCAAACCCTCTTTGTCTTGCCCTGGCTGTGCCCCATTCTGCACCTCAACTTTCTCATCTTCAAAATGGGGTGCACAGCAAAGTCACGGGCAGGATTAGGATGAGGCAGCCCTCATATATATGTGCTCCGTAGCAGGTAATTCTTGGCAATACTGTCAGGGTTGTCACCGTGCCAGGCTCGCTCATACCAAAGGGCTTACCATGCCAGTGTACTTATGTCTATTCTGTATTTATTTTCCTGTGTCCAATGGGTTACAGAGAGGACAGTTGGGGTGTGTGTGTGTGTGTGTGTGTGTGTGTGTGTGTGTGTGTGTGTGTGTGTGTGTGACACCTTCAGGGATATGGGTCTTCAGTGGCAACAAAGAAGTGGCATGACATGGCCAGAATCTCTGGCAGCTGTGAGGCAGGACAGTGCAGGAGGGAGAGAGACAGAGACAGAGAGAGACAGAGACACCAAGAGAGACACAGAGAGACAGAGAGGAAGGTAGGGAGAGAGGGCTGCAGCAGTTTTGGGAGGAGTAAGTTGAAAGGACAGGCGTTTGGGCCCATTACAGAGCAGTGGATACTCAGAGCCCTGCAGGTCACACACATCCGGGGCTGCAGTCCTTGGCCTCTGCCAGGCAGCGCATGGGGACATGGGGAACTAGGGAGCTACTGAAAAAGTGTGAGTAGTGGAGCAACAAGTCAGCCAGCCGGGGCCGTTAGAATTCCCATGCCTGCCTTCCCTTCTCCATCCATCCAGCGGACTCAAGGAGGGCCTACTCTGAACACAGCCCACACTAGGTGCCCAGTCTAAGGTGCCCCCACCCCAGGGCAGGGAGGGTGAGCCTGCAGCTGCTGTGTGCCAGGGCTTGGAAAATCTTCCCCACAGGGTCCCAAACAGACACCTGGCAGCTCACATGCTGATGGAAAAATCTCAGGGGGAAAAAAAACTGAATTACATTCATTCTCTTAACCTCCCCCACCCAGGACATAAATTGTCTCTGTTTATAACGCTTCTGGCATTTCGTGCATTTTGCCAAGTGACATAAAATGACAATAGATTTAGGACCCACCAGCAGAAAAGTACCTAAAACACCACATGTCACTGATCCTGACAGTTCTAAAAGTAAAAGTTGGAAATGGTTCAGGGGATATAAATTAAAATAAAAATATAGACTTTGTCCTTGAGAGAGAATCAGCTAAAATTAAACTGAAGGGTGGGTGGGACGTCCAGGAATAGGTGGGAAGCAAACACTGAGGGATGCCTCATTCAGAAAGAGTCACAGACAAGGGACAGAGAGACAGGAGGATGGGAGGATACAGAGCTGACACTACCCTTCCACAAAGAGGAAACACCTCACCCATGTGCTGCTGCACATTCTGACTAAATTGTGAGGCAACTTCCATGTTGGACAAAAGTTACAGAACAATCTAGAAAGTTCTTGACCGACTCTAAGAGCAGGACGCGTCCCTACAGTCCATTAGGCAGGTGCTTAGTAGGCGATCAGTGGCTATAAACCCCCTTTCCCCTTGACGCACGGAACTTCTGGGGCTCCCAGAGTCTGGCGGGTCTGCTTCTGTGGAGAATCTGGAGGCCCTCACTCATCTCATCTTCCGTCCCTGGACATGAAGTCTGCCACTTGTGATGCCCTTGCCTATGTCTGCTGTAGGTCCCCCCCTCTGCCCCCCACACCCTGGGGGAAGCCACCCCAACATTTTCCTTCCCTGTGGCTTCTAGCGCAGGGTCAGTTGATGATAAGACATTACAGCTGCTCTCAAGCCTTGGCCAGGGTGTTAGGATTCTGCCCAGTCTGCCTACCTGTGACCTAGTATATAGGACAGACCCACCTCGTCCCTTCCCTCTCTCTCTCTCCTCTCTCTCTCTCTCTCTCTCTCTCTCTCTCTCTCTCTCTCTCTCCTCTCTCTCTCTCCTCTCTCTCTCTCTCTCTCACCTCCTCTTATCTCTTACCTTTCTCTCTTTCTTGTTTCTCTTCCTCTGTCTACTCTGTCTCTCTTGGGTACCGCCCCCCAGCCCCCATCCTTCTATCCCCATGACAACAAACCTCTCAATATCATATCTGTTCTGTGATGCATGTTTCACATCACGCCCCCATCTCATGGGTATTTCACAGGGTACATGTTCCCTCTGCTCCACCCATAGCTACTGGGAGCCTGCTGTTTTCAAGCCGGCTCCTGCCCAGCTGGGCACAGGCCTGTAAGAGTCAGGTGTCCTCCCTTACAAGACTCACTGTCTTTAATCCCAGCACTAGGGAGGCAGAGGCAGGTGGATCGTTGTGAGTTCGAGGCCAGCCTGGTCTACAAAGTGAGTCCAGGACAGCCAAGGCTACACAGAGAAACTGTCTCAAAAAACCAAAAAAAAAAAAAAAAAAAAAAGGCAAAGATGACTTCTCCCCGCGCTCCCTGCATCCCATCAGAAGTACCAACACTGCTGAGCGAAGACCCTTTGGCCACATGATGGGGACACAAGAAGGACACAGGGACACATGGAAGTATCCCAAGGGTGGGGGTGGGGGGCTCAGGGGCTTCTTGTATCAGAGAGAGAGTTGACAGCAGGAGCAGAGTAAAACCAGCGCCCAAGTCTTTGGGTGTGAGGGGACTTGTGGAAGAAAAGGGGACCTGAAGGGCTCAGAAGGTAGAGAGGGACAGTCCCCCAGCAAGCCCAAGTAGACTCACTAAGTAGGTGGGACCAATGCTGAGGGCAACAGAGAAGCCGCCAAGTCTTCTTCAGCGAAGAAGACCCGGACCCCAGAAGCAATTTGGGAGCCTGTGGGCTCTGGGGCTCAGAGATGAGGGGCACAGTGTGGGCTGCCGGAGGTGGATGACACTGGAGGCCAGACCCAGGGGATGGGGGAGGGGAGACCCAGGGGATGGGGGAGGGGCCTCGCCCTGCCCCCCTCGGCTGTTCCGCGTCTTCCCGCCTCCCCTCCCCCTCCTGCCAGCCAGCAGCCTTCTGGCTTGTGTAATTTGTGAAGAGCATTATGTAAATGGGCTTTATGCAAATCTGTCCTCTCTCCCAGCTCACGGGGCTCCACTTGTGAACCCTAATTAACTTGCCAAAGTCTAATGCTGCCCGCTCTCCACCCGCACAGCCCCCAGTGGCACCCCAACCCAGAAACATCCTGTCGCCTGGACTACACAGGTCTAAACTCTTCCTGCATATCCACACTGGGGTGTTAAGTGCTCACAGCAGACTGTGAGCCTCAGGAGAAGGCATAGTTCAGCTAGCTGATGCTGGAACGTCACAGACAGAGAGTAAACTCTCTCTCTTGCTTTTCTTCCTCCACCCACTTTCTTTTTGCTTTGCTAGAACCAAAGCCACCATAGAGGAGGTTGACAAGAACTCTCTCTCTCTCTCTCTCTCTCTCTCTCTCTCTCTCTCTCTCTCTCTCTCTCCTCTCTCCTCTCTCTCTCTCTCTCTCTCTCTCTCTTTGAGGGTGGGGTGGGTGGTTTTGTTTGAGCCCAGCCAGGCTGTGTGTTCAGCTCCCTTCCTCACCTGAACAGCTGTCATCTGCTTCCTCGACTTCAGCGATGGGCAAGCTGATGTCCAGCCCAACTGATGACAAGGCCCAGGTCATGCTGCAGCCTGTAGAGAGTGTGGCTCTGCCCCACACAGCCATGGCCTCTGTTCAGCGCCCGAGACCTCATACACTCAGAAGTCAAGGATCTTGGCAGTGTTATGTTTGCACACGTTCGAGTTCAGAACAAAGTAAAACAAAAGGATTTTCTGGGAAACAGAGAGATTTCTCTGGCCGCTGACACAGAAACCCCAGGCTGTCTCCCCAAAGGCAGAAGCAGAAGAACCGTGAAGCTCAGGGACGGAGGAGGTCCTGTGTGTAGAGGTTGACGTTGTGGACACGTTCTGGGAAGACGCAGCCCATCAGATGCAGAGCCAGAACACACAGGATCACCCACTCGTTCACTCATCCCTCGCTCGGGAAGTGTTTACTGTTGATGGCTTCCGGTCCCCACTGAAGGCATCTCTGCTGGCACAGGCTGGTAAGACCAAGATTGCCAGTTGTAAACAGCCCTCTGATGCCATGCCTCCCTTTCTACACCCAGAGATGACCACACATCTGAATTAGTGGGGGAAAGACCTACACTGGGAACCTCCAAGCTCACCTTGTCCCTTGGTCTTTATGTCTGTAGATGAGAGACACAGGCTGGCATTTACAGAGATGGGGTCTCCATCCTGACCTTGCCAGGGACAAGTTAGACACATCAAGACAGGCAGAACCCACTTTAGATGCCAGGTTGGTGGCACAGCTTGCAATCCCAGCACTGAGGGGGCAGAGACAGAAAGATCTCTGAGGCTCACTGGCTTGCCAGCCTAGTGAGCCCCAGGTCCTAGTGAGAGAGTCTGCCTTTAAGGCATCCGAGGGACCACATACAAGGTTGGCTTCTAGCCTCCATGCACATGCTCACATATGCACACTTACCCACACAAACAGGAACATACACACACACAGGGTGGGGGATGGGGAGACAGTAGCAATGTGTAAGTCACATAGGTTGAGACTCAAATCCTTACAAAGAGCACAGACATACATAAAAGCAGCCACACATGGTGACAAGGGACTCTTGTTAGTCAGCTAATTAAAAATTATCCTTCCCAGTCTCTCCATTAGATGACCACTTCAACTGAGGGACCGCCATCATCAGACTGACCTGTAGGCAACTCTGTGGGGTATCTTCTTCATTAGTGACTGATGGGAGAGGGCCCAGCCCATTGTGAGTAGAGCCATCCCTGGGCTAGGGGTCCAGGGTTCTACAAGAAAGCAGGCTGAGCAAGCCAGAGGGAGCAAACCAGTGAGCAGCAGCCTCCATGGCCTCTGCCTCAGCTCCTGCCTCCAGCTTCCTGACAGGCTGAGTGAGACATGGAACCTTAAGTGACATTAACCCTTTCCTCTCCAAGACACTTCTGCTCATGGTGTTCATCACCACACTAGAAAGCAACGGGGACAGAACTGACTTCAGAAGAAACATTATAAGATGGTGGGATGGCTTTGTCAGCCGAGTGCCAGCCATGCAAGCGCATGCAAAGCTGGATGTGGTCACACGTGTCTGAACCTGTGAAACTGAAAGGACAGAGACAGGCAAATTCTCAGAGCTGCCTGGCCAGCAAGTCTCAAAAGACAAAGGTGGAGGAAGGCCCCCAAAGTCAACCTCTGGCTTCCATGTGCATGTGCACACGCGCGCGCGCGCGCACACACACACACACACACACAATACTTACACATGCCACACACAGAAATAGACACTCATTTACATGTGCATATACACACATTCAAACACACACACACTTATACACTCATACACACACATTCACACATACATACTCACACATGCACACTCATACATTCTAACACAATTACAGGCATGTACTCACACATACACACTCACACATGCGTACACACACTCACATACACACACATACATGCACACATGCATACACTCTACCCACAATTTATGCCATCATTATTGAGCAATAAAATAAATAATTAAACTTTTTTGTTTGTTTGTTTGTTTGTTTGTTTGTTTGAGACAGGGTTTCTCTGTGTAGCCTTGGCTGTCCTGGACTTGAACTCACAGAGATCGGCCTGCCTCTACCTGGCATTAAAGGCGGGTGACACTGTGCCTGGCTCTGATTAAAGGATGGGAATTGTTTGTTTGTTTTTTCAGACGATAAATCATGGATTTGAAGCATCAGTTGGGCTCTGGCCTCAATGACACCCTGTGTCCCATGTCCTGAATTTTCAGCTGCATGAGGCTAGCTCATCCTGTTTCCTGACACCACTCAGTCCTGCTATGAGCCCAACTTCCCTCTGTAGTTCCTGTGGACGCACCCCTGGAGCAGGACCTGTGTGCTAAGAAGAACCCTACATCTTAGTATGGCCAAGGCCAGATGCTGTATTAACTAGTCATGTCTGCCGTGGGACCAGGGAACGGCCGGTGCGGGAACCTGACTCAGAGCCCGCGTGCCTTCTCCCCGTGCCGTGTGGGACCGTCAGAGTGCGAGGCTCAGAGAGGAAAACTAGATGCCAGGGTGGCACAGGACCTCAGCATCCATGCCCTGCCCTTCTCCTTCCATCACGGCACACACGGTTTCCTAAACAACACCCAGGGTACCCGCGCTCCAGAGCTACGTCCGTAGCTGTTACACTGCTTACACCACCTGGTTCCCAAGGAGCTCGCAGCGATTGCACACCAGGGAAACACAGGGTGGAGAGAAGTGTGTCCACCAGGAGAAGCTCAACGCACAAAAACAGAGGAGGTGGCCTGGCCAAAGGGAAATACGACACTAACACAAAGTCAAGAGTCCCCGTGGTCCCTAACAACCCTGTCTTGAGCAGTTGCTAGGCAACTGATAGCCCAAACAAAGAAGATACAGACCCAGGTGTTCAGAAACCAAGACTCAAGCCAGTTTCCTCAGAATCCTCCTGAGAACCACTCTTCACTCAGGGCTCACCCCCAAACACAGCTGCACTCCCCGAAGATGGGCCACCAAGCAGGCTCGGGGCCACAGATTCTTGGCCTCCGTGGAGACGGTAGTGGAATGCCATGTGGTCCGAGAGTTAAGGTCACGGATCGCGGCCATGCTCCCAAGGCAGCTCCTTCAGTGTTGACAGTTACACCGTCCAGAGCTTGGCCGCCAATGTTCCCTTAGACGTCTCCATCCTCAGACAGGGAACTGTCTGCAGAGGTCCCCGAAGCTCTCCACAACCTGGTCCAGCCTCCCTCACCTGTCCCTCACCATCTACCTCCACACACTAAGGACCTCTCTCACACCTCTCACACCTCCCACACCATCACCCACCGCTCTCCTTTCACCAACTGTCCCGCCTGCACCCCCTGCACCGTGGGAATCAACTTCACAACTCCCCGTCTTCCCAGCCCCGAGTCCTGGCTCAGCTTAGTCCCGTTGTGACATCTTCTGCCCTCTCAACCATGCTGTGCCAAACAGTGCCCAGTGCAAGCATCTCTTCGCCCACCATGACCCCCAGCCTGAGCCACCTGCCTCCCTCACCTTCTTCACCTGCCATTGCTTCTGCAGCAGCCAGCTGATCTCTGTGAGTACAGCAATTTGACGAGATCTCGCCCTAGGCAGTCTACGTCAACTGAACCCTCTTACCCTGCTCCTTACGGTTTTCTCCACTTCCCACACACCTCGCCTTCCCACCCTCACCTCCCTTCTTCCTCTCCACTCTGTGGAGTAAAGGACATTGTCCTCCTCCTGGTTAAAGGGTCCCCAGTGCCTTGCACACAGTAGACACTCAATAAATACACATCGATTGAGCATCCCAAGCTGGGTGGTGACAGACCCCAGGGGATGCAGGGCAGGTACTGAGTCCTGAGCGGTGGCCGGCCTCCTGGAGGAAATCTCATTGACTGGGATAGAGTCAGGCCCGTTGGGCACCCCTATGGCTCCCACAGGATCTGCTCAATTGTCAGCGACCTGCCACAGTGCTAACTGAATCCCCGATGAATAAAGCAACAACGGGGCCAGGTCACAGCGGGTCTCACCTTAGATTGTCCTTGGTTATAAAGTATCCATAACGGCAGCACACACGATCTCTTTATCTGCTGAGTTCTGCTGAGGGGAGATTTACAGAGCACTGTTCTGGGGAGAGTGAGGAAACTTCAGGTGAGAGAGAAACAAGCCGAAATCCCAGTTCTGTCACAAAACACTGATTGACCCGTGATTATTGTAGAATCCATGGAAACCGCACTGATGGCACAGATTTGTAATTGGCTGGATTTATTCCTCTTCAGAGCACTATCCTTTCTACAGTTGGAAACATATCATCTGTGGTTTTAACTTAATTAACTCCATTTAGCTTATGCAGATGTGTGTACGTGTTGAGTGCGCATTTAAACACATCACTGAAACACAGCAGCCAGCCACAGTCACTTGTGTTATGTAGCTCACAGATAACACACATGTATATTATATATAACACAGAGATGTAATACGCACACATAGGATGTTTAGGGGTGCAGGTGGGCCTCACAATTGCCATCTCTCCTACTTTAGACTCCTAACTATGGGCATCATAGGTATGTGCCACCACCTCTGGTTCTAGACACACACATTTTTATATAGTACATATTAATATTTATATTATTTCTATTTATTTGGTGATGAGGCTTGAATCTTGAGCACCTCTGAGCTACATCTGGAGACTAGTTTTGACGTTTTGCATTTTGAGATAGCGTCCGGGTTGCCCTGGCTGATCTTGAACTCACTCTGAAGCCCAGTGTGACCTTGAACTTGCCGTCCCCCTCCTTCCCAGGTTGCTAGGGTTCCTGGCGGCAGCCCTGACCCTCAGCTCATGGGTTTTGAATGTCCAGAGGGGACAGGATGTTCCATTGTTCTGTGCCATTGTTCCTCGTGTGAGATCAAGGCAGGATTTCCAGAAGGCTCCTCTGGGAGGCCGATGCCCTTCCTGGGAGGAGGAAGGACTGTGTGGTGGCCATGGGTTAGATCCAATCCTCCTCCGCCAGCCCCAGTCTCCTCATCTATAGAATAAGTTGCAGTGCTGAGCTCAGAGCCACGGAGCTTGGTGTGTGGGATGACCAGCTGTGTGGTCATCAGGATATGAGGGGCCTCCTCCAGGCCCACGCTTCGAGCCAGCTGGTAGTATTATTACAGAAGGTTCTGGAATTTTTCAGATGCGGGATGTGATTAGAGAAAGTGGTCTCTGGCAGAGTGGGGCGTGGAGGGGGTATCCCTGCACACAAGCTCCTTCACCATACTCAGCCTCCTCCACACCGTGCCATCGTGGACAGAACCTTGGAGCAAAACAAACTCATCTTCCCTTGAGTGACAAAGGGCTATTTATTCAGAACACCTGGCTCAGCCTCTGTATGTCTCATTTCCCTGAAGGTCAGCTGTGACCTTTCACCTCTGGTAAGACCTCTCATCTCTGAGATGAGACAGGTGTTGCCCAAGGACCAGGGCTTTTAAGAAAGAAAGAAAGAAAGGGAAAAGCGAGGCTAGCCCACATTCTGGGCAGTCATTCTGGTGCCTCCCAGGGTTGCCTGGCAGCATACTGTCACATAGGTGCCCTATGCCCCGGAAGCATTTCCAGCTGACAGTCCTCAGGAAGGAAGCAGCTCAGGCCACTGAATGCTTTTCTTGTCTTATGGCTCAGGATACAGTTGCAAGGTGGCAGCTTCGGGCTTTAATTTGCCCTTTTTGTGGGGCTTTTTTCGGGCTTTAATTTGCCCTTTTTGTGGGGCTTTGAATTTGGATTTGACAGCATTTTCTTCTTCTGAATCTCATGTAGCCAGTCTTCTTTTTTTTTTTCCCCTACTTTGTGGTCTTTCAAGAAAGTCATGAACCTGGATGCTGGATTTTAGTCATATACACTCGGTGAACAAGCATGGCTCTCAAATATGACTTTTCTTTTAAAGATTTATTTATTATTTATACAGTCTTCTGCCCACACGTATGCTGCAGTCCAGAAGAGGGCACCAGATCTCATTATTGATGGTTGTGAGCCACCACAGGGTTGCTGGGACTTGAACTCAGGACCTCTGGAAGAACACACAGTGCTCTTAACCTCTGAGCCATCTCTCCAGCCCCCTCAAATACGACTTTTAAGTGTCACCTCTTTCCCTGCACCCTCAAACCTTCCCTTCCTCCCCCCTCCCCTTTCCCCCTCTCTCTCCCTCTCTCTCTCTCCCTCTCCCCCTCTCCCTCTCTCTCTCTTCCCCTCCCTCTCTGTCTCCCCCTCCCTCTCTCTCTCCCTCTTTCCCTCTCCCCCTCTCTCTCCCCCTCTCTCTCTCTCTCCCTCTCTCCCTCTCCCCCTCCCTCTCTGTCTTCCCCTCCCTCTCTCTCTCCCTCTTTCCCCCTCCCCCTCTCTCTCCCTCTTTCCCTCCCCCTCTCTCTCCCTCCCTCTCTCCCCCTCCCCCTCCCCTCCCCCTCTCTCCCCTCCTCCTCCCCCTCCCTCTCTGTCTACCCCTTTCCATGTCACTTCTCTTTCTCTGCTCATCCCTCCTTCTCTTCACATCTTTCAAATCCTTCTCGTCCCTTCTCTGCCTCATTTCTCACTTCCCTCTGTCCTTCCCTCTCACTTCTCTTCCTCCCTCCTTTTCCAGCAAGAAAGCCACTTGTCCACACCGCCACAGTCCCCGCCCCCTGCCACACCCAGGGGAGTGGCTGTACCTGCCATGCCCCCACACACCCAGGGGAGTGGCTGTGCCTGCCATGCCCCCCCACACACACACAGGGGAGTGGATGTGCCTGCCACGCCCCACACACACCCAGGGGAGTGGCTGTGCCTGCCACGCCCCCCCCCACACACACACAGGGGAATGGCTTGCCTGCCACGCCCCACACACACACCCAGGGGAGTGGCTGTGCCTGCCATGCCCCCACACACCCAGGGGAGTGGCTGTGCCTGCCACACCCCCACACACCAAGGGGAGTGGCTGTGCCTGCCACACCACACACACACACTCAGGGGAGTGGCTGTGCCTGCCACACTGGCTTCCAGCTGGGGAGACACTGAGGTCGGCTGGAGACAGAAAACACAGATGAATACAGACAGTTTAGTGGGAAGAAAAGTCCGGATGAGCAAGGAGACGGTGGGCTGTCTGCTCAGCGGCTTCAGTGTGGACTCCAGGCAGGGGTGACCCTGGGTCCTCCACTGCCCATCTGTGCTGGCTACTTTTATGTCAACTTGACGTAAACCTAGCCTTATCTGGAAAATGGGAATCACAGCTGAGAAATGTCTGCATAGGCATGGCCTGTGGGCAAGTCTAAAGGGTCTTTTCTAGATAGATGATCCAGTATGGGAGGGCCCAGCTCATTATGGGTTGTGTCACCTGTGGGCAGGTGGTCCTAGATGGTATTTTAAAAAAGCAGGCTGAGCAAGCCATGGGGAGCAAGCCAGCAAGCAGCACCCTTCCCTCCATAGCGTCACTTCCGTTCCAGCCTCCAGGATCCAGCCTTGAGTTCCTACCCTGACTCAGCTCTGGGTGACTCAGGTTTGAGGACAATGCCCTGGGTGGTAGAACCCTGGTAAAGACAGCAGGTGGGTGGGGCTGCCCTGGGATCCAGCAGGTTTGCTCCCCAAAGCAAAGAGGCTCTGGTGTATAGGAACCAGCTTACCTGGTCACAGCAGCCCATCCCTAGGCCCAAGAGTCCCCCAAGATGCCAAAATACAGAAAATAAAACTACAGTTTGAAAACCCCCGAACGAATATGCCCTTCACTTTCCCTCCCTTCCCATCTCTCCCACTGCTTCCTCTTAATTCTCTCTTCCCTCCTGCCCCTCAGAGACATGCAAAGATCTCATCATGTGCATTCATGCGGTTACAAAAGGCCGAGTGGTGCCAATGAGAGGACCAGTAGCATCGAGAGCCACCAGGAAAGGGGAGACCCTGTGCTGGGTGACTGGATGTGGCTTCTGTTGGCCCACAAGAAGCCTCACCCCAATCCCCTGCAGATCTGCGCCCAACTCTGTGACTCCTGCCGAGCATCCCTCCCCCTGCTCTGATGCCTGATCTCCAGCCTGCCACTGTCCCGGGGGCTGGCTGTTTTACCCAGGCCTAGAATTACCCAAATCCCCTTAAATACACAGCTGCCAATGAGGACACTGGGGTTGGGGGGGGACAATAATTGTGACAGTAACTCACGGGGCTAGGCCTGACACGTCTCTAATTGCCTGCTAAAATTGTCGCTGTCTCCTAAAGTGCAAATTATCACCCGAAATGACAAGAGTAATGAATGAGGGGCTCTGATGTAATGCAACAATTAGCCCTCAAAGACACTGTCTAATGCGGAGAGGCATGGCTCCCACTCCTCGTTATTAAGTGCCTGATAATTATTTAATTATCTATCTGCCAGCATGATTTACTTGGTTTATTTAGCTGCAGATGTGGGCAGAAGACTCGGGTTTAAGGTCAGAAGAAGCTGCCCCGACGCCGGCCGCCACCTAGGGCCACTTGGATGTTAGGGGAATGTTCCCTCTCCGATGCCCCTAAATGGTTCTGGCAGCCTGTACACGGGGTCAGAAAACTGCTTCCTCTTCATACCCAGCCGTGACTCAAGAGCTGGGGCCCTGGAAGACCAGAGCTGAGGAGCCCCTGCTGTCCCCTTGACCCATTGGAGGCAGGAGGACAGATTATCTAGGAGACACAGTTGTCCCCACCAACTTTACTGATGGGTCACCTCAGCCGGCTGGGCATGGAGCCAAGTCTCACACCAGCCTAAGCTCATGTCATCTTCATGCAAGGAGACAGAGGGAGCTGGAGAGGAGAGCACAGAGCTTCTCTGAGGCTGGGAGGGAGGCATGGGAGGGGGAGGGAAGGGCACAGTTCCTTGGTCAAAGTCCCATGGTGAGTGGAAGGTTGAATGAGCCAAGATGGTTCTCACTTATCCCAGGACCACTGTGCCAAGGACAGGGCGTCACCACACGGACAGATCCTGGCTCAAGCCTGGAAGAGTGTGGGTAAGGACTGAGAAGGGCCCATGTCCCAGCGTTCACATCACAAAATGACTGGTGGGGGACAGAAGGAAGGGACCCAACCCATCTGCCTGGAGACAGGAAGCCAGAGACACCCAGAGGAGGGTGCTCCAGGGGGAGACACCTCAGGCTGTGCAGGGGGCTGGGGACCATCAAAAGTGCAAGCGCTCAGCCCCTCAGTGGTCCTGTTTCCTCATTTGCAAAGACTGAAGTCTTGGCAGGGGATGGGGGTGCCGGAGGCTGGAGCCACAGGAAGGGCTAAGTTCTCTCTGCATGGCCACAGCTCACAAGAGCAGACCCCTTGCCCCCAGATTGGCCAGGACAGGACGTGAGCACACGGAGGTGACAGATGTCTGACATGATGAGGATGCAGACCATCCTGGCCCCGTCACTGTGCGTGACACACAGGTATCAAAGCACCACACCATACACCACAGACATGCATAATCATTACATGTCAATTAAAATAATAATTTTAAATGCCCTTGGCACCAGGCACCCTCCTGAAACACGCTGTGGAATCTCTCTGATGGATGTGTTCGTGTCTGTCACCACCCAGTGGACTGATCTTGCTCCCACCGGCCCAGACACCCAGCCAGAAGAAAAGTTCCGAGGTGTCAGGGCGGGGGTTGAGGAGGAGGGGAGGCTCTTACTCTTGTGCGTGTTCACATGCCCGGCAAGGTGGCCTTCTGTGTTCCCCAGCCCGCCACCTTGAATCCCAATGACCTTAATGACACTTGCTTCAAACCTTGCCCCCACCTTTAGCACCCAAAGGCTCCTGTGTCCAACAGTCCATGCCTGGGACAGCTTCCCAGGCCTGTATTTTAGAAGGAGAGCCCTGATGAGCTCAGGTGACACCGCACCCCTCCCCGCCAGGCTCACCCACAACACGTCCCATTTCTGGGCACTCTCTGCCCAACTTCCATCATCTTTGAGTCTCAGTGTCTAAGGGTCTTGGTCTGCAGGAGTCCTCTGTGGCTGGCGCAATCCTCAGGATGACCACAGATGGAGTTGTGAGAGACAGCTCTAGGCCCCCAGGCAGCGGCTTTTCAGGAGCTCTGGCCACATGGCTGGCATCTTGTTTTCTCCAACTATATGGCACCCTGATGCTCCAGTTCCTACTAGGTCAGTTCTGGCTGCTGTTCACTGACCAGGTTCTGTCATCATATTAGTGACTGAACACATGAGCAAATGAATGAATAAATTACGTGCAGGAATGAATGAATGAGTCAGAGGCACAAGTGTTCCCGAGTCATTTCTACAACACTAATGGACAGATTAAAGTGATGGAGCAGGAAGGGTTTTTTTTTTGGTTTTGTTTTTTTTAAAGATTTATTTATTATTTCTGCCTGCACATACACCTGCAGGCCAGAAGAGGGCATCAGATCACATTATAGATGGCTGTGAGCCACCATGTGGTTGCTGGGAATTGAGCTCATGACCTCTGGAAGAGCAGTCAGTGCTCTTAACCGCTGAGCCATCTCTCCAGCCCCATTTTTTTTGTTGTTGTTGTTGGTGGTGTTTTTTTTTTTTTTTTGGGGGGGGGTTGGTTTTTCAAGACAGGGTTTCTCTGTGTCGCCTTGACTGTCCAGGACTCACTTTGTAGACCAGGCTGGCCTCGAATTCACAGAGATCCACCTGCCTCTGCCTCCCGAGTGCTGGGATTAAAGGCGTGCGCCACCACGCCTGGCTTCACCAATGGGTTTCTAAAGCAGAAGTCTGCATCCCTCACCCTGTCAGCCCGCATGTATGGAACCGTCTGGGCGAGCACTAAGGCAGAGCTGTGGAGAGAGCCACAGCAAAGCAGTCCAGTGTCTGCAGACTGACAACTCGCCTGCCTGAGGCAGCCTTGGAAACCCAGACACAGCAGGCAAACAACACTCCCTTCCCGCCCCGCGCCGTGCAGGGCACACTGAGGTTTTATTTGTGGTCAATCTCCTCCAATGCTGTGGCAAACACAAGACTTTATAAATATTTCAAATGCTAATAATTTGTGTGGTCCCTGCTTAGACTTTTAAATGAATCTAAGGGCATTTCTCCAGAAACCTGCCATTGCCACGCTACACGGGGGTGGGGGTGGGGTGGGGGCGGAATACTGCTGCCTCCTTTCTGGGACGGGGCTCTGTGGATGGATGGGGTCAGAGGCTGCAACTGTAGCAGGTACTGGCTGCTCCCAACCCTCCCACCCACCTATGAGGCAATGGCTGTCTAAACTCAGTCCCCACGTCAGAAAAACCAACAGCTAGCATTCCACAACTGGTGTTGTAAGAGTCTTCTGGGTTCTGATCCCAGCTCCTGCAAGCCTGGGCTGTGTTGCCTCAGGCAAGTGTCTCTACCTCTCTGAATCTTTGTTCTCCTTTATGTAAAGCAGAGATCTATCCAAGCCTGGTGCACACACACTCTATGCGCAGTAACTAATGTTTTCAAGTGAAATCATTCCACGCCCTTTAGAAACAGAAATTAATGTCCTGTCTACATTAACCGCCCAGTGTGGCTCAGGGAGAGGGTGAAAGACACACTCAAGACGGCTCCAGGGAAGAACAGCTGTGGGGTGGGGTGGGGGGCTCCTAACAAAGCCTGCAACCCCTCCTGAAACTCACACCCTGAGACGCTGAGGCCACACCCACAATCTACAGGGGCCAGGGACAGGAACAGGTGGGCCTGGCAAGTTGATGGAGTTTTTTTTAGTCACCATGGAAACAAGATGGGCATGTGACAGGTCATCTCGATTAGGACGTGAGCAGTGCCATCCCATGGGGGAGCGGGACTGAATAAAAAGGAGAATGTGAGCCGAACACACAGGCTCAGGGTGGACACAGTGTGACCCTTGGCTTCCCACCGTGATGACTGTATCTCTTCAAACTGTGAACCAAACAAACCTCCCTTAGGTCGCTGACAGCTGTTCAGTCTCACGACAGCCAACAAACAGGCATCTCCTCCAAAGGCTCCTTGGTATCTTGAGACAGTGTCCCAGACAAGATTCTCTGATGAAGCCTTGGCCCCAAAGCAGCAGGGCACAGAGTGGGGAGAACTGGGACCCTGAAGCACTCAGACCATCCATAAAGGTGCAACCTAATTTGCCAGTTTTGGAGGGTCATGGAGGTGACATCACGGGGTGGGACCTGGAGGAGGAGTGTCACCTGGGTTTGAAGGCTATCTTCTTTGTCTCTCCACCCTGCCCTCCCCTCTCTCTTTCTTTGCCATCCTCCCTAAGGCTAGCAGCTCAACCCCACCATACCCTTCTGCCATGACACCCTCATCATGGTCCAAAAAACTGAGCCTGAAGAATCTTCCCTCTTTTCCAGTTGTTTCTCTCAGGCAAACATCAAATCAACAAAGGACAGACGGACGGACACCGATGGTGGAGGCCTCCCCAACTCGGCCCCTCCTCCCCCTGCAGCCCCAGCGCCTAAAGGTTGTGTCTTACTCCCCCATATAGGCCACAGTCCCGGAGCTCTCACACCATCTACCTTCCAAAATCAGACCCCTTCAGAGAAAGACCAGCGTCAAGCCAGAGTGACTGGGCACCTTCCTGTCTGTAGTGAGCTAACTGGGGTTCTGCAGGACTCGGGGAAGGGCACGATGCCCCGTCGGAATTCCCCTGGGCCCTCAGCATGTTTCCAGGACAAGGACACACCGTCCATCTGGTTGTCAGCACAGCATGATTTAGGAAACCAACCAGCAGCCGGGTCACAATGAAGATGAATCGAGCCCTGGCTCCTCCATGTGGGAGGCAGCGGCTGCAGCCAGCTGTCCTAAGTAGACCCAGTTGGGCAAGTGCCACTTAGACTGTTAGCCTTTATCTGAGGGTGTTGGCTGTTGCTCCTGCCGGAGGCTGGAGGGGAGGGGGGTGGCAACATCTAGAACAACGTTGGGACCAAGTTGCTCACATGGGGCCATCTGTGTGTCTGGTGGCTGTGAGAGCCAATATGGGACGTCTGGGGTGTGGTGTACAGCTCTTGGTGGGGAGTATGGAGTCAAATAGATGTATTCCTCCTGGTTCAAGAAAGATCATCCTAGGCCAGTTGCCACTACTATAAAGAAATATTTATTTCTTTTTTGCAAACATTTATTTAGCTCACAGGTACAGAGGCTCACAGACAAGGCCCCTACCTCTCCTGGGCTCAGCGGAGGCTGTGTACTCCCTGGAGTGTGCGCTCAGAGACAAGATCTCCTGGGAGACCGGGGGAGGGCATGGTTACTTTATTACTTATTTTTGAGCTGGAGTAGGAAGTCTACTGCTGATCTGAGCCCCCAACCCTAAGGCAGACTTTAACAAGGAATTTTGGGAACTCACTGGGGCCCCACTAGAGCTATACTCTCATGTCCCCAGTGGCACCAAACAGCCTCATATGGCCCCTCCACTTAAGCTCTGCCACGTGGAGGGCCCCTGGCTCCACCATGAGAGCCTTGGGGGATACACTTAAGCCACATTCAGCTTTAGGACCTAGTCACACCCTCACCTACTCCCCAAAATACCCTAACCCACTACCAAGGGGGAGCCAAGATCCAAACAGGAAAGGAATGTCACTCCAAACAAACAGTTAAGCCCACGCCCACCTCCCCACCCCCGCCTCACCCAATCTCCGTCACTGACCATAACCCTACTCTTACCCTTACATTGGTTCTGTCCTTTTGGTGGTTTTTGGCCTCCAGGCCATCCTACCACGTGGGTTCCCTATCCACAGCCACCAAAGGAGGCTCCCGTGGGAAATGGGGAGGTCTGGGTCAGATGCCAGCCTGACTTCACCATTAGCCTCTCCATCGAGCTAACTGGCAGTTCCTTGGGGGCAGAACCACATGCCTGACCTGGGGAACCCCTGGTCTTCTAAGAGTGTCACAGTCACACAGCCCTCAGGGAGATTACAGACCCCCCCCCCACCTTTCCTCATAAGAAACGTGTTCGATGTGTACCCGGGGATTTCTGGAAACACCCACCCTATGCTAATGAGATGTCTTGGTGTCTTGGCTTTCTACCAATGACCTTTAACCATACCTGGATATTTTCCCCCACCCATAGATAATTAAGTACTGTGTTCCCCCTCTTAGGATAGGACAGTGTTATTGGTTGTAAATCAAGTGTCTCTGGCACCCCTATCCCCTAGCCTGTACACTTGTGCACACACACACACACACACATGTGCACACACACATGTGCACACACACATGTGCACGTACACACACATGTGCACACACACACACATGTGCATGTACACGCACATGCACACACCGAATAAATACAACAAAAGTAAATGTTAAATATGCAGTGGGGCGATCAAGCAGAGCCAGCGATGTTATTAAAAACACGTCTAAGGCTATCAGGTGATGCAGGGCCGGCTCCCATCAGGAAGCTGTGCAGCATCTGAGAGAAGACGCTCGTATAATTAGACAAATATGTTCTAAAGACTCCTTTCGAAAGTTCAGCCTCATTTGCAATTCTAATTTTCATTAAAAGAGGAACTGAAGAGACATTTAAAAGGGGGAGTTTATAGGTTAATTTTTAAGGCTAGAAATGGCTCGAGTTTGACTCCAAAACTTAGTATCAACTTGAAAAGAAAAGTTTAAGTCAGCGAGAGTCACTGCTCCCCACGGCTGCAACAAAACACCCGACAAAGGGGAGAAGGGAGGAGAAGTTCTGTGGCTCACCATTTGTGGGTGAGGCCGGTGGCGACGGCACACGGCGGCAGGAGGATAATTAGGCAGCTACCACATCTCCTCCTTCACTCAGGGAGCAGAGCTCAGCCCCATCAGCTCCTTCACTCTAGGACCCAGATCAGGGATGGCTGCTTCCTGTGAGTCCTCCTCACAGGCTCTGCGGTGTGGCTCCTGGTCTGACCCTTTCCCCACATTCTACCCAGGGCTTATTCAGAAAACAGCTGTGTTCCGCCCCGTCCGACGCCAACGCAGCTGAAAACATTTATTTAAAGTTAACTGTGGTGCTTCGGGGTCTGAGATGAGTCCCCAGCTCGCCTGGCGTGTCACGGGCCTGCGTTTAAGGGGGAGGACGAAGTGCACCCCCAGCTGTTTCAGGGCTCTGGCTTCTGCTGAAGATCTTGAGCCACATGCAGGTGAGATTTGAGCTGAATAGGAGATAAGAATCCAGTTTTATTTTTTCCACAAGTTGAATCCAGTTTCCCCAGCACTGTTTTCTAAATATACATTTATCCAATATATGTTTTTTGGCTTCTTTTTCAAATACCAGATGGCTGTAGCTGCACATCTGGCTTCTGTATTCTATCCCATTGATCTGTGTGTCTGTTTGGTGCCAAGGCCATGCTGTTTTTATTACTGTGGCTTTGTAGGATAATTTGAAGTCCAGTGTGGTGATACCTCCTGCAATGCTCTTTTTGTTTCAGACTGCCTTAGTTCTTCTTCATATGGATTTTGAGATTTATTTGTGCATATCTGTGAAAAAAAAAGAAGTCCTGGTATTTTCATGGGATTTGCACTGAATCTGTAGGTTGTCTTTGATAGGATGGTCATTTTCACAATTTTAATCCTGTGTATCCGTGAGCATGGGAGGTCTTTTCATCTTCTCGCATCTTCCTCACAATTCTTTCTTCAATGTCTTAAAGGTTTCACTGTAGAGGTATTTTATTTCCTTAGTTAGGTTTGCTCCTAGGTAGCGTGTGTGTGTGTGTGTGTGTGTGTGTGTGTGTGTGTGTGTGTGTTTGTATCTGTGTGCATATGTATGTGTGCGTGCATATGTATGTGTGTGTGCACATGCATGTGTGTGTTTGTATCTGTGTGCATATGTATGTGTGCAGCATGCATATATAAGTGTACGTGTGTGCATGTGTATGTGTGTGTGCATGTGTATGTGTGTGCATGTGTACATGCATGTGTGTTATGTGTGTGCATGCATGTGTTTGTGTATGTGTGTGCATATATAAGTGTATATGTGTATGTGCATATGTAGCTACATGTGCATATGTGTGTGTGCATGCATGAATGACTGTGTGTGTGCATGACTCTGTGTGTGTGTGTGTGTGTGTGTGTGTGTGTGTGTGTGTGTGTGTGTGTTCTCCCTAATTTCCCTGATTCTTCCTCTCCAGCATGCCTGTTCCTGGCATGGAGAGGCTGCTGATTTTGTATGTTCACTTTGCATCCTGCCACTTTGCTGAACGTGGTTATCTCTCTCATGGGCTCTGGAGATGGGACTCACCAGCTCAGGAAGTAAGAATGACAACTGACAGGCAGGACCTCATGAGCCACGCTGCTTTCCACGCAGGAAAGAAAACACACAGTGGAGTGAACGGGCCACCCACAGAGAGCGAGAAAATCTTTGTCAGTTACGAATCTGACAGAGGATCAGTGTCTCGAAAACACAACAACAAGAATCTGAACACTCAGAAAACAAACAACTCAACTTTAAAAGGGAGCTCTAGAACCGGACAAAACCGGACACAACCAGACAGAGTCCTCAAAGAAGAAGAAATGGAAACATCACTGGACATGTAGAGCGTTCAGGGTCCTTAGCCGCCCTGACAGGCACATTAAACCTACATCAAAACCCCACCTCACCCCAGTTGGAATGGTCATCATCGGCAGAAACACACAAGGTGCAGCCGACGCTGGCGTGACTGTGGAGGAAGGCGACTCCCGTACCCACCGACAGGAGAATAGACTCTCCGAATGTCAGCCTCGAGGTCGCTCAGAAGCCTGGACCTGGGGTCGACATGACACAGCGCTCCTGCTCCTGCGCGTCTCCTGGAACAGAGCCGCCGCACTTCCATGTTCATTGCCCTCTTCACTCAGGCAGGCGCACGGGATGGTGTTTGTCAGCTGAGCACTGGATGATGAAAATGTACAATATTAGCTGAAAAGAAAAACTGAAACCTGAAGGTAACTGGATGGAACTGGAAAGGATTTATACTGACTGGGCCACCAAGTCCCCAAAGACAATATATTCTCTCACATGTGTGTGCTCTCATGTGCGTGCCGGCTTGATTGTTGTGTTTAACGTGGAGCCCATGTGGAGGCCAGGGAACTGCAAATGGGCAGCATGGGTGGGACACGCTAGGGAGTGAGGTGATAGAATGTAAGTGAAACACAACACCCGCTCTCCACCCCACACGCATGGTAACGCTGCTGCCTGTAACTAGGCCTGAGCAGAGAGGAGGAGCCAACAGTGGCCTGATGCCTCCCCTCAGAACTGCAGGGCCCGAGAGAAAGACCCTGAGAGAAAGACCCTGTGTTGGTGGAAGGAAGAAAGGGCAGAGAGGCACAGAGGGGAGGAAGGAGGGGGGACAGCTCCCAATCTGACAGGAAGTCCTGGGCTGTGGAGGCCTAGGAAAGCCATCCACACAGTCAAGTTTCATGCCAGGCCGTTTTGAAATTTAGATAAAATGAAAAAAAAAATTTTTTTTTGAAAGATTTAAATTGCCAAACTTGGCATTAGGGGGGAAGAGGCAGGAAATCTGAATAGTTGCAGGCACACTAAAGAAATTTGATTTAAATTTTAAAGCCTTCTCATAAAACAGCTCCAGGAGGAAGGACTCGCATTCATGGGAGGGAATGACAGCACCAGCCAGCAGACTCATCGGGAGACAATGGGCAGAAAAGCAGCAATAGCCAGGGCCACCTGGCCGGGTTCCAAATGCTTACAAAGTGCAGGAAAGGGCCCGCAAGCCCCATGGGCGCAGGTGTGTAAGCTCCCACCGAGGAGAAGAGAGGACAGAGGACCCCAGGAGGCCTGAGGGGGCATGGGTTGCTCCATCCATCCCCACCTTGCAGGAGGGGCAAGCTAAGATTACAGACTGCAGATTTACACGGGTCCAGGGGATAAAGCAAGTGTTTTATCCATGAAACCATCTCCTCAGCCCAAGAACTCATGAGTTTTTTATTTGTTTTTGAGGCAGATTCCTACACGGTAGCCCAGCCTGGGTGGTGTTCACTGTATATCCTCAAACTCAAGACCAAGTGATGAAATTAAAGAAAAATGCAATTGTACATGAAGACATGGTCCTTAAAGATAAATGTGAAAAAAATCAACATAAGAGTGTGATCTATGGGGCTGGAGAGATGGCTCAGAGGTTAAGAGCACTGTCTGCTCTTCCAAAGGTCCTGAGTTCAATTCCCAGCAACCACGCAGTGGCTCACAACCATCTATAATGTGATCTGGTGCCCTCTTCTGGTCGGCAGGTGTACATGCAGGCACACATTCAGCAGAGCAAGGTATAAATAATAAAATAAAAATCTTAAAAAAAAGAGAGTGTGATCTATAATACACAGCATTGATACAAATCAATGTAAGCGTGTGATCTATGGGGCTGAGAGGTGGCTCAGCAGTTAAGAGCACTGTCTGTTCTTCCAAAGGTCTTGAGTTCAATTCCCAGCAGCCACACGGCGGCTCACAGCTACGTAATAGATAAATAAGTAAATAATGTAAAAACATAATATATGCCGTCATTACACAGATTATAAAAACGTTAATGTATAGATCCATATAATCTACAAAACTGGCCATTTGTCTTACACGGCTAGAGTGTTTACGTGATTTGACATAGCAATTGTCAAAGGTAAATGCTGTAAACATCCCAAGTAGAAGACAAAGACTGACAGACTCCGCTAAGGAACCACGTGATCACCAGATCAGCTTTAACTGTATGAATACAAGAAAGGAGAACACACACACACATGAAAAATGTACAAAGCAAATGACAGCTAGAGGAAGCTTGAGCAACCATGGAATAGACAGGACAAAGGCATAGTTGGTAAAAGAGGAGGGGAGAGGAGAAGGGGGAAGGGAGGGGGAGGGGAGGGGGAGGGGTGGGGGGAGGAGGAGGAGGAGGAGGGGGAAGAGCAGAAGGGGAGGGGGAGGGGAGGAGAGTAGGAGGGGGAGGGGAGGAGGAGGGATGGGGAAGGAGGAGGGGGAGGAGGAGGAGGGGAGGAGGAGGGGGAAGAGGAGAAGGGGAGGGGGAGGGGAGGGGAGGAGAAGAGGAGGGGGAGGGGAGGGGAAGGAGAAGAGGGGGGGAGGAGAGGGAGGGGGAGGAGGGGGAGGGGATGGGGGGGGTGGGAGGAGGAGGGGGAGGAGGAGGGGGAAGAGCAGAAGGGGAGGGGAGGGGAGAAGAGGAGGAGAAGGGGAGGGGGAGGAGAGGGAGGGGGAGGGGGAGGAGGAGGGAGAGGAGTGGGGAGGAGGGGCAGGGAGGAGGAGGGAGGGGGAGGGAAGGGGAGGAGAAGAGGAGGGGGAGGAGAGGGAGGGGGAGGAGGGGAGGGGAGGAGAGGAGGCGGGGGAGGAGGAGGAGGAGGAGGCGGAGGAGAAGAAGAAGAAAGAAAGAAGAAGAGAAGAAGAAGAAAGACGAAGAAGAAGAAGAAGAAGAAGAAGAAGAAGAAGAAGAAGAAGAAGAAGAAGAAACCCACGAGAATTGTGTCATAATCCTAAATCTGTACGCACCCAATAACATAGTTTCAAAACAACACTCAGAAGGAGTCAGGAAAGTGTATGAAGATGCGAGGGCACCACACCCTTGCTGATAGATGACACAGCAATAAAGTCAGAAGGCAGCAGTGGCAAAGACCTATGCAACGGCTGACGGAGCCCGGACGGGCAGGTGAGAAACACGGTGCAGCGTGAGTGGCTCCTTCCACATCCGCGTGAAACATTCATGTGATGAACAAAATGACCGGGACGTCCTGAGGTTTCGAAACCGTGAACACAATCATGCTCCACAAGCAGAAAGTAGTGGCGCTGTCTCTTAACACAAAAGACGATCAGTGGAAGATCTACAGGTGTCAAGATGGGCTGTGACACATCCCAGCAAGTGAGGCACGAGGGCAGAGGTCACACAAGACAGATTCAAACGTCATCTTCTATCTCAAAAAGCTCGAGGGGGAAAAAATAGGTCAACAAGAAGATGAAAAGAAGCTCAGGGTAAGGACAGAAATAAAACAGGAAGGGTTCAATAGGAAAGAAAAGGACTAGGAAGACTGACTTTGTTTTTTATTGTTGCTGGAAGTAGTCGTAGTAGTATTTTAAATAAAGCAGTAAATTGAAATTGATAAATTCCAGGAAGGGGACCTGACAAATTGCAGAGAAAATCTGGCCCATAGCAGCAACAGTGAGCGAACATTACAGACCCTACAGACACCTCAACATGGCATGTGTATGAACATTTTAAATGAGTACACGGGGGAATTTTTGAATTTTAACAGATAAAGTATTCCAAAACACATCTTTAGATGTGCCAGAAAAAGAAGAAATAGAGAAGAGGTCACACTCAGAATCTGTCCAACAGATTTTAAACTTTCTAGAAGAAAACTCCAGACACAGATAGGTTTACCGCTGATCCTGCACATTGAAGAGGAAAAGAAAAGAAAATGTACAGCAAACTAACACATGCGCTGCTAAAGGAATAAAGATCCCCAGCACCACTCCTCAGGCCAGGACGGCACAGGGGAGAAAGCCGGGAGGGAGCGATCTCACCCGTGAACTGACAGGCAAAATCTCAAGCAAAACTTCACAAATTAAATCTAATGAAAAATAGAATTGGGAGTACGCCATGACTGGTGAATTCCTAGACTGATCAACGGGCTGGGAATTCAAGATTAGAGGCTGTGAGGATGGCGTCCCACCTCAAGGGGATGAGGAGCAAACTCTGCAATCACACCAATAGAAGTAACTTGAAACAGTCCGATGCGTATTCTTAAGAAAAGCTCCATATCCATGACTGGGATAGTCTCTGGTCTATTAAACAGGAAGTATGTGACAAACACTTCCTTTTCTTGTTTCTTGCATGTGTATATGTGTGTAATAATCTACATGTGTGTACGAGTGTTCACACATGTGTGGGCACACACGAGACGGCCTGAGGCTGACATCAGGACTCTTCCTTGATTGCTCTCTACTTTACTCACTGAGGCAGGGCCTCTCAGTTGAACCCAGAGCTCACTGACACAAGTCTCACTAGAGAGCTTGCTCGGGGATGCCCCATGCCCACCTTCAAGGTGCTAACATCACAGGTGACGTCACAACCCCTGGAAATCACACGGGTCCCCCACACTTGCACAGCAAGTGCTCTACCCACTGAACTGTCTTGTCGGCCTTGAAATTCTTACTTATTTTACCACATTTTATTTATTTGTAGCAGAGAGGGGTACGTGCACGCCAACGCACATGTGTGCAGGTCAGAGAACAACTTGCCGGATGTAATGGCTAAAGAGGTGTGGCCTTGCTGGGACAATGAATGCTGGAGCAGGCTTTGAGAGTCTGAACACTCAGGGAGGGGTGTGCGTCATCCATGGGTTAAAAGAGGGAGAGTTTGTGAGGCCTTTATAAGGGACAAGAGTCCAGACAGCAGGAGCAGCTGAGGGCTCACATGTGAAACCACAAGCCGGAAGTAAGGGAGATAAGCTGTGTTGCAGACATTTGCAAGAGCGCCGATCCATGCTCATGCACGCGTGGAAACAAACGTGGGCATCTTTTCCACATTAAAAACAAGCTGCGGTTGACCTCACACTTGGCCGGAAGGAAAACACTTAAACTCCATGACAAGTACAGGAGCTCGTGACCTCGGGATGAACTAAAGGACGGAACAGCACAAGGGCGCAAGACCCACACCTAGGGCTAGAATTCAGACACCCCAAACACGGTTAGAAAGCCTATGCTGTGAGAAAAAGAGGTGCTCCATAGGATCACCAGGACCAGCAACCCCGTTATATATTCTGACGTAGATTTACAGACAGCACCGTAGGCCGCAGACACCTGGGAGATAAGGAAGCCGCTGAGAAATGGGAAGAGTAAACCCACAAAGACAGCTACAGGGGCGGCTCAGAGGTTAAGGACGGCACTGGCTTGTCTTGCACAGGACCAGACTTGGGTGCTCAGCACCAACCTGGAGGCTCACAACCATCTGTAACTCCAGCTCTGGGGCAGCTGATGCTATCTTCTAGCTTACACGGGCACCCGCGCACATGTAGCAAGTAAACACACACACACACACACACACATAAAAATAATATGAAAATAACTCTTTCAAAATAAATCCACAGGAGATGGTGTCTTTTTTTTTTTTTTTTTAAGATTTATTTATTATTATGCATACAGTGCTCTGCCTGCATGTACACCTGCAGGCCAGAAGAGGGCATCAGAACTCATTATAGATGGGTGTGAGCCACCACGTGGTTGCTGGGAATTGAACTCAGGACCTCTGGAGGAGCAGGCAATGCTCTTAACCTCTGAGCCATCTCTCCAGCCCCGTCCTGGGGAAGGACGGGCCACTTCACCACAGCAGTGGTTGGTAGGAAGCTCGCCCACTGCTGACAGGAGAGCTAGCCTGTGCGGCCACTTTAAAAAAGAACCGTGACCATATCAGGTAGAGACTCATACCCTGAGCCTAGAAACTCTTCTCCTCGGTACATTCTCTCAACTCTCTGGCAAATGTGTACCCTGCCCCCCAAAAAAAAACGCGAACAAAAGTTGGGAACAGCCCGCATGTCCATCAACGAGAAAGGAAGAAGTTAGTGTTGACAACATTTGTACAGTAGGGCACCATATAGAAATTAAAATGAATGAACTCTTAATTGCACACACCGACATGTAAAAACTCTTTTTAAAAAACATAAAATATATTTAAAAATAAAAGTTGTGGGACGACTCATATGGTGCAGTGCCGTGGATACCAGCCTCAGGCTATGTAAAGCAGTGCCATGTATTATTTATGGACACATATGTACTGAAAATATTTTTAAAGCATGAAGAACTCCGGAGCTCAGGGCGGAGCTGTTTTCTGGGGCAGGAAATGAATAGAACTGCGGAGTTTGTACAGGGGGGCCGACTGCTCTTGGTGCTTCAACTCCTAAAAACACAAACAAAATAACTGAAACAAATAATAGCAAAAGGCCCGAAGCTCCTGAACCCGTCACATGCTGACGTTTGTCGTCCAGCGCCCCATGCCGGAGTCTCCTGGGGAACCTCCTTCTGCCAAGTTTCCTGGTGTTAACAATTCCACTGCGACCAAGTCCAACCTATCACCCTGAAGTCAGTGGCCGCAGCACCAGGAGATGCTGCACACAGTCAGTTCATGAGGACTGACGGACCTGCTCTGTCACTGTTGCTGTCATCTCAGCTGCCCTTCATCCTCAGCAGCCCCTCCTGCATTTTCCCCCTGGGGGTCACAGTCATGCAAGCCTCTGAGACGTCTGTTGGAACACACAGCTTCAGCTGTGGATGCTTGGAATTCCGGGAGAAGGAAGAGGCACTATCAACGTCCTGCAGATGGTGTGAACACACGTAAATGGCTGGTCTCCTGACTCCCACACTTACTGTTCCCACGCCCAGGCTCCCGAACCCAGCAGAAACTTCTCCAGCCCTTGTGGCACATTTCCCACCCCGTCATCCAGAGAGACAGCAAGAGGAAGCAGCATCAGGCAGGACCCTCAGGGTCCACCAACAATGGGCTCCTTCCTGCTGCACCCAGACCACGCCTCTGCCTCCTGAGATGAGTCTAAACACAGGATGACCCAAACCAGGGACTCCTCTCACACACCCACAGTGGGCCAAGACAGAAGGAGGCAAACATATGCTTAGCTGGCCTGGCCTGGGGACCGTGAGAAAGCAGATGTCTTCTCGGACCCAGCATCTTTACTTGCACAGTGGGTTGTTTTATCCAAAGGATGGCCATGGAGGCTGAGCAGTGACAAGACCCTACGGCTTAGGTTCCAAGAACAATTCCACCATGGTAGCTGCTCAAAAGACCTCAGTTCAACACAAAAACCAATACATGTGACATACTGTGTTGGTGGTGAAGGACAGACACCCCGTGCTTGTCGCAGCAGGTACCACATGACAAAGCTCAACAGACCTTCATGGGGGTAAAATCCTCTCAGTGAATCAGCCACAGAAGAAAGCACACAGGGGCCAGCAAGGTGGCCCAGTGGACAAAGGCATCTACCACCAAGACTGACCCTGGGGTCCACATGGTGACAGGAGAAAACAGAATCCTACAAGTTGTCCCCTGACCTCTGCATGCTGCCCATAGCGAGTGTGCTCAGGCGAGCTAATGATAAGCAAACAAACAGGAGGATGAAGGCTGTGTGGGAAAGCCCCCACCCTGCCATCTTGTGCAACATCATTCTAGAAGTTCTAGCTGTAGCAATTAGGCAGAGAGAGAGACAGACAGACAGAGACAGAGATAGACAGAAACAGAGAGACACATACACACAGAGAGAGACAGAGACAGACAGACAGACAGACAGAGACAGAGATAGACAGAAACAGAGAGACACATACACACAGAGAGAGACAGAGACAGACAGACAGACAGACAAAGACAGAGAGACAGAGACAGACAGAGACAGAGAGACACACACAGAGACAGAGAGACACACACAGAGACAGAGAGACACACACAGAGACAGAGAGAGAGACAGAGACAGAGACAGACAGAGACAGAGAGAGACAGAGACAGAGAGAGAGACCAGCCAACAGAGGGAAAGAGGCAAGATCACTTCTGTTTGCTAGTAACATGAAAACAACAACAAAAAAGAAAAACAAAACAAAATGCTGAGCTCCACCCCAGCCCTGTTTTGTTCATTTTACTCCAGATTACTTTAGTTAGTATAGTTTCCCTCCTTGTGTTTCCATACAAATTTTAGGAATTTTTTTTCTATTTCTGAGAATTTTTATAGCAATTGCATTGAATCTGTAGGCTCCTTTGGGCAGTGTGGACTTTTGATCAGCACTAACCGTGTCTGTCCACAGACATGGGAAGTTTTCCCACATAAGAGTGTTGTCTGCAGTTTCTTCCACCCATCCTTGGTGCCACCAGCAGTTCCTAACCTGTGGGTGGCCTAGTATGCGTGAGGCTCTCCAGGGCCAGCAAGGAGGGTGGCTAGTGCATTCCTGACTTCAAGTACACTGCAAAGCTGTAGTGCCTGAGGCAGCATGGCCCCGGTGTAAAAATCGACACATTAATTAACAGAACAGACCGCAGGCTAGCTATCAACCCACACCTTATTTCTGGACGATGACTCTCAACAGACCCCACGAAAGACACAACAAAAAGCGAGTCTCTTCAATAGTGATGCCAGGGAAATTGACTGCCCACAAGATGAAGAAGGAAGTTGGACTCTTGTCTCATGCCACCTACAAGAGTCAGGCCCAAAGAGATTATGGCTGCAAATGCTAGACCCAAAGACAGGAAGTAGAGGGAAAAATGAACCCACGCTGCGCAAAGATGTCTTGTTTATAACCTGAAAATTCACAAACAGTGAAAAGCAAAGACAAATCGTTGGGTGTTATGCTGACACACTTCACCACAGAGAGAGCGACTGGCAACGAGAGGACAATGTAGGGACTAGGTGACACCACGAGCTAGCTATGCCGGGGAAACCACATGCAAACATGCGCAAGGAGTTCACGCCAATGGCAAGAGAAAAGGAGCCATGTGGCACGTGGCCAGAGACCAGAGGGTACTCACTCACTAACCCTCAGGGAGAGAGAAGCCAGTTCAAACCTCAAGGCCAAGTCAGCCCACACTTGTTGGAAGAGCTACTGTCAATAACAAACGGAAGCCACACTCATGCTGAGGACACGGGCCTCGCGTCCTGTTGGCGGGGATGTAAATTCATACACACCAGCACCTGGAAAGCAGCGTGGAGCTTACAGACCCTCCAAACAGAATGACGGCATGACCCAGCAGCCATCCCAGTGCTTGGGTTTGAGTCCCGGAATTTCGGATTCCTTTTAAAGGCATAGAAATGGGCACAGCAGAGAGACTTGTGCCCCCACGCAGCGTTGTCCACAACGGCCAGGACGCAGAAGCCGCGCACGTGTCCACCAACGAATACACAGAGACGGAGTGGCTACAACGTGGAATACTGCCCTAAAACAGGGAGGAGCCCTGCCGTTTACCACCACGTGGACGATCCCGGAGGGCGTTACGCTAAGTGAGAGCAGCCCAAACACCACAGGGTCTCACTGTATTACACACTTTCACCACCAAATGACAAGTGTGTGACAGACCTGTTAGTCCGCACCAGAAACACATACTTCACACACACACACACACACACACACGCACACTCCCTCCAAATGCGTTCAACTGGAATCTGTCAGTCAAAAACAAAAGCATAGGTATTTCCTAGAATTATCTGATAAAGCACTTTCTTTTTTTTTTTTTTTTTTTTTTTTTTTTTTTTTTTTTTTTTTATAAAGCACTTTCTTAACCCTTGAACACATCCTACTGCCAAGAAAGCGAACCAGTAAACACTGAGTGCAGGAACAGGCATGTGCGCAGCTGTGAGAACCAACAGCCAGTGTCCACTGAGCATAGCCTGTAGGAGGGCCGTAAGCTAAGCTCCTCTGAGCCCCTCCCTGAAGCCTCACTGCAGTCACCCATTTTACAGAGGAGGAAAACTGAGGCTTTAACAGCTCAAGTGGGGCTCACTGACTTAGCGGCAAAAGCAAGGTTCAAGAACAGTATATCCCGGTCAGTGCCGTGAGCCATTCCCACGGAGTGCCCCCCCCCCCAGACCCACGGCTCTGAGAACTCCAAAGCCGCAGAGGGGCAAGTGGAAGCTTCCAGGAAGAAGTAATCTAATAAGCTAACTGAGAAGGGAAATCTGTGGGCCTGGACCAGCGCACACAAGGATTAGTCAGAGATGGGCCACTGGGAGACTGTCTGGTAATACTTGCACACCATGGTGTGAGGGAAGTCACATGAGTTCAACAGAGAGGCAGGCGGGGCAAAGAGAAGTGTTGTCCCTGGACATTCGGGTCCTGTGTCTCAGAGGCCCAGATCTGATTCTGTTTTGTTTTGGTTTTTGGTTTTCCAGATAGGGTTTCTCTGTGTAGCTTGTCTCTGGCTCCGGAGAGCTGGGCTCAAAGGCGAGAGCCACCACCTGCAGGCAGGTTACAGGCTCAGATCTTAACTCAGCTTCTCCTCAGCTCTGCTTCCCTGAGCATTATTCAAATTCTCTGTGCCTCAGTTTCCCCAGCTCTAAAAAGTGGTTCATGGAGGTAACTAGTTCAAATGGTGCAAAGGTTGAGGTTGGAGCACTTAAAACCAGCAACTCCTTCTGTGGTTTTTGTGGGTTTCTTTGTTTAGTTGTTTAGTTTAGTTTAGTTTGTTTTTGTCAATATCATAAAAGTTCTAACTCCACATGTGAGCTATTAAAGTCTCTCATTTTTCTTCTCTCTCTCTCTCTTTTTTTTTTTTTTTTTTTTTTTTTTTTTTTTTTTTTTTTTTTTCTTATATTTGGCTTTTTGAGACAGGGTTTCTCTGTGTTAGCCTTGGCTGTCCTGGACTGGCTTTGTAGATCAGGCTGACCTCGAACTCACACTGGTCTGCCTGAGTCTGCCTCCCAATGGGATTAAAGGCGTGGTCGCCCGGCTAAAGTCCTTTATTCTTCAAATCACCAAGGAAACTGGGATGGTGGGACTTCTGCGTCTCAGAGTCATCAAACATAACAGCCCTGCAGCTGCTGCATCCTCGATGGCCATAGGTTTCTGGTTTGAGGGTGAGCCCTTGTCCTGCGTCTCTGCGAGGGAGACTACAATGGCATGGGTGAAGAAAACATCAAGCGCCACAAGTCAGATCTCCTGGCGGAATGAACACTGCCCACATCCATTTCCTACCAGGCCCCAGGCGAGAACAATTAAGCCTGGACACTTTAAACTTTCTTTTTTTTTTTTTTTTTTTTTTTTTTTTTTTTGGCAGAGAATTAATGGTGCCGTGAACGCACGGGGGCAGATGGGCTCATCTTTTATGAAGTTTCAGCCACTTTAAGTGGGAAGTTGGCTGAGGAGAGGAGAAGCTGTGAAGATAAACACTGGCAGGAGCCGTCGGGAGGCGAGGCCCTATCCCCGGGGATTGAGTAGATTGCATTAAACAGCATAAAATAAGTCCTGAGATAATGACCCGCGGACACCAGCGCAGCCACAGCCGGGCTATGTTAAATTACCTTGGAAGCGCTGGTTGGAGTCTTTGCTCACTGGCTCAGAAAGCTGGAAATCCCTAGATGACGCCACCAGACACACTGTGGGGTCCCAGGCTACGCAGAGGACACCAACCGGGCACCAACGGGATTTCGGTTGCTCTTACTGCCATGTCGCCAGAGGCTGAGGCACAAGGTGGAAGCCTTGCCGTTCCTGGACAGTGCTGGGAGGCTCACAGCAACAACTGCCAGGCTCCAGCCGAGAGCATGGAGGTCACTGGGCTGGCGAGGGCGCACAGCAAGAACTCACTCTTTCCAGATCCTCTACACACTTGGGGTTAAGCTAAGCTTGAACATAGCAGACCCCACAAATATTTTCCAATAAATGCCATCACAGTACAGCATCCACTTCGAAAGGTTCTCGTGGTGTACGTGGACGGCTGCTTGAAGCCTCCAGCTTCGAGCAGGAGGAGGCCCGACCACCCAGTGCTCTCAGACATCTGAGCCACGGCCTCTAAGGACTTCGGTCGTCACAAAACCCCCGAAAAGAAGCAACTTAAGGGAGGAAGGGTTGGCTCAGGTTCGAGTCCGCCAGGGTGCAGGCCATCATGGCAAGAGCCCCCAGGGCACCAGCATCTTCAGATCTCTGCAGACCAAGAAGCCTAGAGGGAACAGGAAGCTGGGCTGCAAACCCCAAGCCCCACCTCCAGCACCCCACTTCCTCCAGTGAGGCTCCGCCTCCTGAAGGTTCGCAACCTTCCACGACAGCGCCACCTGCTGATAGCCAGGTGTTCAGACAGGAGCCTGTGGGGGCCTTTCAAGTCCTCACCTTCCACACTCCGATTCATTCACGTGCTCTTTTGTGTCTCAAGTTATTTTTCTCAAAACTATGTCTGCACAACTCAGACGTGCTCCTGTGTATGGTTGTCAGCCCATGGGGGGGGGGGGGGGTCTTGCTTTTCTACTGTGTATTCCCACAGGGCACGGGCGACTGTCAATGTCGGCTTCCAGTTGGCTGATGAACTGAGTCTTGTTGGGTTTGCAGGAAGTGGCCCTTTGGCATCTGTGGAGGCTGCAGGTCGTCCAAGCAGACACATCAAACCAATCTCAAGCCAGGGACCCAGAGTGGCCCTAGACCTCTGCCTTCCTGCCAGCACTTGGTATTCTTGGCTTACTAAAACGGTTTACCCAACACAACACAGTGTGTGTGTGACAGCAACATGTTGTGTCTCCCTGCGAACTTTCAAACCCTAGGAGGTGTTTATGTTAGCCAGTCAGACAGTTATTCTATTAGACAGATCTTACATCAACTATCGCAAAGTGCCTGAGGCTGCCAACTTGGTAAGGAGAAGGGTTTTTATAGCCCAGATTTAGAGTTTCAAAGTCTAAGCTCCAGTATTTCTTTGGCCTCAAGTGGGAACAACACCGTGTGGTGAGGAGTGCGTGTGTGTGTGTGTGTGTGTGTGTGTGTGTGTGTGTGTGTGTGTGAGAGAGAGAGAGAGAGAGAGAGAGAGAGAGAGAGAGAGAGAGAGAGAGCTGTCATAGCTCTCAGGAATAAAGTGCGAGTGTCCTCACAGCCACCTCCAGATGAGACTGAGAGGCATCTAGGACTGTGAGGAATGCCTCAGATGTGTGGAGAGTATTCACCGAAGCAGGAAGTCCTGCCGTGAATGCAGGTGGCACTGGAAGGAGAAGGAGGAGGAGGGGAGGAGGAGAGGAGGAGGAGGAGGGGAGGAGGGGGGAGGAGGGGGGGAGGAGGGGAGGGTTTTGACCGTTGTTGTTTAGGATTCCCTGGCGGCCTAACGCCAACTCTGAATTCTTCTGAGCCCATGTGGGCAAGGGTGCTGGGCAGCCCAGCACATGCGGGTGAGGGACATGGGGCAGCAGAGCAAGGAAGGGCACATCTCACCCAGTCTCTGACCCCAACCTGGAAAAGGGGGGGAGGAGGGGAGGAGGAAGAGGAGGAGAAGGGTTAAGCAAGCAGGGGCAGGGGAGTCTTTGCATCCTGACCCACCATGCTGCTCATAGCAATTCCCCCCACACTCAAACCCTCCATCTTGGAGGGAAGTTCCTCAAAATCCAAGGTGTTTATAGGGTAGGAGTGAGTGTGTGAAACAGCAGATTGCTAAGAGGGTGAAACACTCCATCCTGCAGAGAAGCCCCTTAGGTTTAGGAAGGAAACAACTCAGAGCAGCTTCAGGAAGTCCCTGAAGCTGAGCAAATTTACTTAGGCCTCTCCCTCCCCAGGAGGCTATAAGTGGCAAAGACTGCTAAGTGTCACTCTAAGGAGCTGAGCTTCCTAAAAGAGGCTCGGATCCACTGAGGCACCAGGAAAGAACACTGTCCATCCTGTTGAGATGCCTGCAGGCTGTGCAGTGTGCACCAGGTTTTGTGAACTGTCACCCATGCTGGGGTGGACTTTGGTGGTGCACCTGTCTTCCAGGCAGAGTCTCTCACTAGCCTGGGACTCGCTCGTGAGTCTGGCAGGGAGCCTCCAGCACTGCGGTCACAGTCACACGGCACCCACCAAGTATCTTGCATGGGTGCTGGGACTTGAACTCAGGCTCTCATGCTTCCAAGGCAAGCACTTTACTCACGAGCCTCGGGCCCAGCCCAGATCACCACAACTATGTGTGAATCTCTCTCCCAGGATATGGGAGGAGAAAATAAACAGAATTCTGTCCCCTATGACAAGTGTTGAAAGAGCTCAGAGGACTAGACAGCATCCAGGTGGCCGGAGAGGGTCAGAGAGGCATGTCTGGGAGAAAACTGATCTGGGACAAATGGTGGGAAGCAGGCGTGGGAGACAAAGCTCAGGCAGAGCCCAGCACAGCAGCCCTGAGTGGCCAGCTCAGAAAAGAAGGGTGCATGACATTGAATACTGTGCCAGGGGGCGTGGGCTGGTGACACTGTTGCATTGTGGCCTCTGGTACAGTCAGAATTGTAAAGAGAGGCTAGGTCCCACTGCAGAGAGTTAGTACCCATTCTCAGCCCAACAGTGCCTCCCGACCCTGCGTGGACAGACTCCAGGAAGGGCAGGCAACTGTTCAGACTCTCTTTAGAAAGGATGGGGGCTGGTCAGGCTCTCGAGTCGGATAGATTTATACACGGGGATCACAGTGGTGTTGGGGTCTGAAAAGAGTGATGAGAAGGCAAAAGAAGCATCCTCCTGTGGCTTTCCCATCAGCAGCCACGGCGCCATGCCTCCCCATACCCCCCACCTCCCACCCCGCCACCCACTGCGAGGCATCATGTTGGAGTTCTGTCCTGACTGCCGTAAGCCTGGCACGGAGGCAGCACCATCTCCCAAGGCTATCCTTGTCCAATGCCCACTCTGACACCTCTCTGATAGTTTTCTAGAATCTTCAGGAACAAACCAAAGAGGGCCAGCCCCTGCTTGCCAGAGCGCCGTCCGGGAGACCACACGCTGAGCTATACCTCCGTTGCCCAGCTTCGTTTGACTTGAGAAAAACTAAAGGGAAAAGAACTACCTTATCTAGACTTCTCCCTCACCTGGCCAGGTTCGCCCTTGGGACACAGAACAGCATCCCTGAGCCCAGAAGAGCAGGGTTCTGCAGCCACACACTCTGCAGGACAGGAAGCCATGCAGCACCCAAGGCCAAAGAGCTCAGCCCGGCACAGGGTCTGGAGAGGTGCTCACTGCTGCAGGCCCATGTGGTTACTGCTTCTGCTATTAAGAACATTTTTTCAAACAAGTCCTTCACTTGCTTGGTTAGAGTTACTCCTAGATATTTTATACTCCTTGTGGTTATCGTGAAGGATGTAGTTTTCCTAATTTCTTCCTCTGCATGATTGTCATTTGTGTATAGGAAGGCTACTGACTTTTGTGAGTTGATTTTGTATCCAGCCATTTTGCTGAAGGTGTTTATCAGCTATAGGAGTTCTCTGGTGGAATTCTGGGGGTCACTAATGTACACTATCATATCATCTGCAAATAAAGACCTAGGGGAGGGGAATAGGGTGAAAGCGGGAGGGAGGGAGGAACGGGAGGATACAAGTGTTGGGATAACAATTTAGATGTAATCTGAATAAATTAATAAATAAAAATAAAAAATAAGCACATTAGAATGTTTAAAAAAAAAAAAAAAGGAATGGTACACGTATGTGACTCAGTGATTTTTGTGTGCCGGCTTACGTTCCTAGTACCCACTTCAACATTTCCAAGGATCAAACAAGACTGGTGGTTCATCCTCATGTTTGTGTCACTTTGCATGTGCTGGCTCCCTCTATTCCCCACACCCTTCCGCCCTTCTGCATTCTCGTGTGCATTTCAGGACTTAGCCCAGATCCCTGTGAGAGGCCACAGCCCTCTGGGTCTTGGAGCTGCCCACGGTCACATATGAAACCTACAAGGGCACTGAGTGTAATAGGTCCCAGACAAGGGTGCCTTGCACGCCTTCCTCTTGGTTTGATTGTCCAGTGAGACTGGACCCAGGGAAGCTCCTTCCAAGGGTCAGCGAAGGCCCAGGGGACAGACATGGCCACCACATTGTGCCAGCACCTCTGGAATTTCCCATCCACAGAGTTGGGCCCTTGTGAACTTCTCCTGCGGATCAACAATCACCATTACAGGAAGAGTCCCAGATGCTTGGAGCATAATAATGAGCTTCGGGGGCTGTGGGGCAGGGTCTCTCTTTAAGAACAGTAAATTAATTTATACCAGTGGTTCTCAAGCTGTGGGCCACGACCCCCTTGGGGGTCAAATGACCCTTTCAGGGGGAAACACAAACATTTACATTATGATTCATAACAGTAGCAAAAAATAGTTATGGAAATAGCGACGAAATGACTTTATGGTTGGGGGCCCCCACGACGTGAGGAGCTGTACTGAAGGGTCGCGGCATGAGGAAGGCTGTGATGTACTCTGAGCTGCGTTTGCTCTCTCAGCGTCAGAGGGAGCCTGCACCGTCAACCTCTAACCCGCGAGCCTCTGCTCCACGCCACGCTCGCTGAGCAGCTTGGAATCGTTTCCAACACAGCGCTCGACCGCCATGACGGACGAACCCGCACTGGCACCCCTCCTGCTTCGAGGTAATTAAGCAACCTTCAAGCGGAGAGGGGACATGAGGCGGAAGAAAATGTGCAGCTAGCAAGCTGCAGAACCGGGGTTCAAAACCCTGGAAGGGATTTCTAACCCAAAGGGATGGAGGCTGAGAAATGGGGCACAGTTTGCCCAGTTAAGGTCACAAGTGTCGGAGCTCAGAAAGACAGGCTAGTCTCCCGCTTCTAGAATTTTAAGGCTTCCCGTCTCTGTGGATCCTCCTCTAGCCTGCTGTCTCCCGTCTCCCTGGGCCCTCTAGTCTGAGGTTCCGTCTCCATGGGACCTCTAGTCTGCGGGAGTCCCTCACCGCCCTAGGTCCTCTCGTCTGGGCTCCCCGATCTCCTCAGATCCTCCTAGCCTGGGTTAGCCCTTTTCAGAAGCCCAGCTTCCCTGTGGCCGTCGGCAGTATAGAACCAGCGAGAATATCACAGGGTAGGTTTTCCTGGTCTTGCTTGGTACCAGTTTCCCAGGCCTGGCACCTTTCAAATGCTCCAACATCAGCCATCATCAGCTGGAACCTGCACCCTGCTAATAAATCGAGATTGTCGCGTCTCCCAAACCACATTATTACTGCTTATAATTTTGATCCTTCATTTGCATACAAAAATTAGTCCTGTGACATGCGTGAATTTTATTTTATTCTTGAACTAATTATAAACAAGAATGCCACGTTATTTACATAACTAATTACTGTTCCTTCTGCTCCTGGTTTTAAAAGCGGGGCCGTCCTGCGGCGGTTAACCGTGAAGATGAAAACCTACGTTAAAGTTTAGAAACTTGCCCCATTTGCATCTAGTACAAATCCCGCTGAATGGGAGATGATCTGCTCCATTTTAATAGAGCTAAATTAGGTTGATCTTAATTTATAGTTAATCTGAATAAATAATTCCTATCTACCTGAGTCTGTTTTTCAACAGCTCTTTGGAAATGTTTATTAACCCATAAATCTGCTGCTTTCCTTCAGGGGGATTTTAAGGGGTCCTTTAAACTCAGGGCATATGGTGTGGAGGGGGGAACATCTCTGGGAACCCAGTTTGGGAAGCCAGGTAAAAGATCCAACTGCATAAGTCATGTGCTGGGTGCCTCTGGGTAAATCCATACCCCTCTCTGAACTTTGGGCCTCTTGATCATTAAAAGGTTAAGAGTTGGGAACATGGCTCCGTTGGTAGTACTTGCCTGGCATGTATGAAGTCCTGGCTGCTATAAAACCAAACATGGTAGGACATTCCAGAAATCCCTGCCCTCGGGAGGTGGAGGCCATGGAATTCATTCTTAGCTACATAGAAATGTCCAGGCCAGCAAACACACTTCACACTGGACTACAGACACACTGGCTCAAACGGCAGTGACAATGGAAGGCTAGCTGAATTAGTGGCCCCCTTACCTTTCTCCTCTACTTTAATATCCCGACTGTGGGGACAGGATGTCTATTTTCCTCCCACTCAACCTCATTTTCTTTTTAAAATCTGATTCTTCTTCTCATCTTTGGAATCTTAGGTCAACTTGCCCTGATCCGCAGGAAACTGGTTCATTTTCTTGGCCATGCTAGAAGAAGCTAGTGGAAGCTGTGTGCTGAGATGGTGCTGTGGGGAGTGGGGGGGGGGGGGGGGGGGGCAGGGGGACCCTGCTGACAGTAGGGCTCAGCAGTGGCCGGACAGGATTTGGGCGGACAGCACTGTGAGTCAGCAGAGTTCCTCACTGATGACCACACTGTGAAGGCAGGAGCCATGGGGGGCATGCCTGCAGGACCCACTTCAGAGTCCCAGAGACTCGAACGTGCTCACCTGAGAGCATATGAATGCTTGAGAACATAGCTCGGCCTCTCTGACACGCTGCTCACTTCCCAGGATGTGGAAATGGCCACGGCACGGCACAGACCTGGGCTCCACGGCACGGCACAGTCCTGGGCTCCGATGCTGAGCCCCGCCTTCCCGTTCACAGGCTCACTCTGAGGGTGAAGAAATGGGCTAGGATGGAAACTGTAGTGTGCTGGGTACAGCTTCTGGCCTCCCGCTGAGCCTCATCCGAGAGCCACGGGTGCCTCCTTTTGCCGTGGTAATTATAGCAAATTGATGCACCTTTGAACGACACCTGACTCTCCCACAGAAGCAGGAGGGTAAGTGTCTCCCTCGTATCTCTGAGTGCGTTATCCAGGCAGACCTCAGTTAACGCTGGATGGTGTGAGGCTGGCTCATTTGTGCCAGCTAGCTTGCACAAGCTTCCCCAAAGGGGCCCTGCAACTTTAGTACCTATTTCACACGTGGGTAACAGAGACACACAGAAAGGCAGAGTCCCCAGGAGGACCAGGCAGCCTGGCCCATCTGCCTGAGTTACTTGTGGTTTCATACCACTATCTACTCCTGTGCAGCCATCCCACCTTCGCAAGGGACTTCCCACAGGCATTTCATCTCAGCCCCTATTTCCCCTTCCACAGGGAGGGGTGAGTCACCTGGCCCTGGTTCCTACAGCTAAGGAAGCAAGAAAGAAAGGAAGTGCATCATTTCCATGCACTCGAACACATGTGTGCATGCACTCGGACATGGGGACACACACACATGTACACACACGCAAGAAACAGGGATCCATGCAAACCTGCCATCCCAGCACTCAGGAGGCGGCAGAGACAGGCAGATCCCTGTGTGTTCCAAGCCAGCCATGGATAAATGTATCCCTGTACATACATCAAAACAGAACAAACAAAATGGTGGACCCACTGTGTGTGTGAACCCACTGTGTGTGTGAACATAAATGTTAAGTTCTGGACTGATAACCGAAAGACAAACCTCTGCCTTCATCCAGCTTGGCCTCAGCTCCCTTCTTAGCTTCATGCGTCCTTCATGGTTTTGCTGGGTCCAGCACTCCAGGGAGAGTGAACGCAATACTCTGCCCTTGAGTATCTAAACATGGTTTAGACCATCACGGCCAGGAGATGGGACTTCACATAACACAAGAGTGTGAACTTAGGACTAGCCAGGTTCGAATGGGGTAGGGTAGAAGTTGAACCCCACTAACCTGACCTAGGAAGGACTTTCACCTATGCACCACTAGCCCTCTGCGACACTAATACATTAATTTGTTCAATGTTGCCCCTGTAATTAAATGAGAGTGCTCCGAGGGGAAGCCATGGACGGAGGCGTCTTTCTTAACAGTTCCATAGGGGTGTGACCTGGCGCCTCTTCCCACACTTTGGGGACGGCTGACCAGTAATTGGGTGTTTCTGGCACAAAGATGAATCATGGCGCTCACAGGCTGCTGTGGTCTGCAGCTTTGTGAATGGCACTCCCTTTGTTTCCCTTGTCTCGTTATCCACCTATGACTCAGACCTGGGTGAGGGTGGGAGGAACCTCAGCTGCAGCAGGCAGGGCTTCTTCATTAGAAAGCAGACATAGGCTGGACTGAGACCAAAAGCCAAGACCAGAGCAGTCTCCTGGAGCGGACTAGGAGTGGTGGGTGGGAGGAGCCTTGTGTCTCTGTCCGTGGTCCTGAATATGAAGACCTTTTTTGAAAGAAAGAGAGGGTGTTGGGAAGCAAGTGTTTTGACATCGTTTTTCACATAATTACAGTTAGCAAAGAAAAT
>NC_067155.1:63896658-63936658 GCF_903995435.1 Acomys russatus | reverse complement strand
ACCAGCAGCCTGTGCTCTTGTCCCCAAGTCCCTCAGGCCTGTGGGAAGGGCAGACCTCCACCCAAGCGGCTGATATATAAACACCTTAGTGCCTGGATGCCATGCTGGATGGTGGCAATCAAACAATTCTGAGAGGAAAGCCAAGTGTGGTTGGGTGGAGACTGGCCACTGAGATACACAGAGGAGGTTCTGGGTGCAAATAAGCTTAGAGAAAAAGCCTGGCGGGTAAGAGACATCCGGTGCCCGGGATATGCAGAGGGGGAGTCCCAGGTGAACCATGGGAACAGTGAATCTGAAGACATGAAAAGGCCTGAGCGAGGAGTAGGGCCAGGAAGGAAGAAGGGCCAGAGACAGGCTTGAAAGAGGAACCAGCGTTGGGCCATGCAAACCACCGGCCAGGCAGGATCTATAGGGTCCTCTCTTGGTGCCACGTGTTTCAGAAGGTCAGGAGCAGAGGGTGGTGACAGCTCAGCTGTGTTTTAAGACATGGTAGGAGGAGCACTGTGGGGAAAGAGAAAGACAGACCAAGCTGTCACGCACCCGTTAGCCACCTTTCATCTCTACAGTGTGGGTGCCACTCGTTTACAGAGAGAAAGGGCTGCTGGCTGGGGCTCCCGGCTCTGTGGCTCTGCCGCTGTGGTCCTGGAGTGACCTATGGTGGACTGGCGCAAAGCAAAGCTAGCCACCCTGTAGCAGCCACTAAAAAATGAACAGAAAGGAAATACCCAAGTCCTCGAGCTCCAGAGATCTTCCACAGGTCCCAGTGCCTTCTCACAGTGCCAGGCTGAGGGGCAAGCCTCATGTGGCCTCTGGGGACTCCTCCAATGACAAAACACAGCACTCTCACTTGTCCTTGGCCCTCTACCTCACAGATGCTCAGGTCTTCAGGAGGAAGTGCACAGACAGAGGGAAAGCCAGTCCATGCTAGCAGGACACAGACAGAGCAAGGACACCGGAGACCTGGTGTCTGACAACCCCCCTCGCCCCCTCCCCCTCCTTAGCCTCAGGTCTCTCATTTCAACACCTGCACACAAACAGGGCTTTGGAAGGTTCCCTTCAGTGAAGACTCGGTGTGCCGTTCCCATTCTCCATAGAAAGAGCATCATGGATGTTGATAAGTCACCCATCACTGGAGCACACACGTTCACGGTCATTTAACTCCTGCTATGGGGACAATTGTTCTTAGACCTTATTAAGTGTTCACAAAAGAAACAATGTGTTTAGAGCTAGCAGGACCTTTACAGGGCAGGAAACTGAGGCTGGAGACTTGCCCAGGTCCCAAAGCATCGCAAGGAAGCCAGCTATGTGATATGTGGCCTGTGGCAGATTCTGTGCTTCTGTCTGTGTGAGGGACACTGCCTGACTTCACAGCCATGCTGAGGAATGGCACCACCTGACTCCGTCGAGTCACTATAACCAAGCACCTGACACTGAGCAATATGTATGCTGGTGGCTACAAAGTCCAGACAGCACAGTTCTGCGTTCTGGCTACATCTCAACATGGCAGATGGTGTCACATGTGCCTGGCTATGATCCCAGAATAGCAGATGGTGTCCTGTGTGCTACACACACACACACACACACACACACACACACACACACACACACACACACGAGAGAGAGAGAGAGAGAGAGAGAGAGAGAGAGAGAGAAAGAGAGAGAGAGAGAAGGAAGAGGAGGAGGAGGGAAGAGGAGGAGCAGGAGGTGGCCAGGCTCACTCTTGGGAAGGAATTCACTCCCATGAGCCCCCAATTGACTCCTCAAAGCCAGCATTAGTCCCTTCGCAGGACACTCACAGCGATCGCCTCCAACTAGACCCCACCACCAGAAGAGCCTCGTATGTGAGCCTTTGCGCACAGACTACATCCAAACCATAGCAGCTGTTATCTCTGGTGCCAGAGAAACTGAGGCAAAGCAGCTAGAAGCACAGCCAGAGCCCCAGCACACCCCCCACTCTCCTCTCAGCTACAAAGTCAGTTCCAGTTTAGCACTGAAGTCACCGGCCCTCTGTATCTGCCTCACAGCAGCCATCTCCTCTGAAGCTATATCCCTGGGGCTGCTGTGACACCATACCATGGTCTAGGGGACTTAGAACAGAAACAGGAAGAAGCCTAAGTTAAGGCATCACAGTGAAGCCAACAGGCAACGGTGGTTGCTGCGAAGCCTGACACACTGAGTTCAATTCTGGGCTCTATGTAGGAAAAATGAGAGAGCCCTATCTTGCAAGTTGATCTCTGGGGACACCAAGGACGGATATGGTGCGATGCCTGAAAGCTCCTGGGATGTCAGACACCAAAAGCCAGAATCCCTGAAGACTCCCCCTATGCATATGAGCCTCCAGTCAACTCCCTCTGTATAATGAGCTAGTCATTCAACAAGTTAGCGCTCTGGGCTCCTATCTCCACTTGAAGCCACACTGTGAGACCCGGGGTTGGGACTTCGACATGTGAGAGGAACATTAGTTCAGCGTCTATCACCATCCCATCCCACATGAAGCACAGCTCTAAGGGTTGGGGAAAAATCAAGTCCCTGGTTGATCCTGGTTCCCTCGTAGCCTTGTGTCCTCTCTCTCCTCTCTCTGCAGCCCCAGCAGCCCACGCTATGTATGCCAAAGGCACTGCCTGGTGTTGCCTTACATCTGAGATGGCCTGGAGCCTGGAACAGCCAGAGGCTAGGGAGGAAGCCTCGGTCCTTCCAGAGGAGGCGGGAAGACTTCATTCAGCCACAAGCTGGTAGAACACATGCAATACGGCACCTCCAAATATGGTGGCATCGGGACAATTTCTTAGCAAAACAGTGGCTCACACATGAAGTTCACATTTGAGAATGTGCTCACTGAGCCCGGGCTCCCCTCTGACCCAAAGGTCAAGGGCTGTCACCCCATCGTTCAGACACTGGTCAGACACCTTCGGTTATACTGTGACAATGAATGGTCCTACTGTGCGCCAGCCAAGGGGTCAGTGTCCGGTGAGAAGAGGTCAGTGTCCAGTGCCTTTACCAGGAAGTAGTGTGAGTCAGACAGGGGCTGGGTTAGGAACTGGAAGAAGGGTGGGAAGGTTCCAGAAGAGATAAGGACTGACACAGAGAAGAGGACACTATTTCCTGTGTGGTCATATATAAGTAACGTGACTCCCTATGAAAACCGGTAGTGACATCAGTAAACACACGTCACCGATACCACACCCGTAATTCACGTAAAGTGTGGGAACTTGGCCTGGAATACAGTAAGTGCTCAATAAATACACATTTTGTTGGGTTTTTGTTGGTGGTGGTGGCTTGTTTGGTTGGTTGGTTGGTTGTTGGTTTGGTTTGGTTTGGGTTTTTTTTTTTTGAGACAGGGTTTCTCTGTGCAGCCCTGGCTGTCTTGGACTCGCTTCGTAGACCAGGCTGGCCTCGAACTCACAGAGATCCACCTGCCTCTGCCCCACTGAGTGCTGGGATTACAGGCGTGCGCCACCGCACCCGGATCTGTTGGTGTTTTTAATGATGGCGATGACAGCCCTGGAAGGCTGGTAACTGACAGCACCCACATTCCCAGGTGCAGAAACAGACTCGGATGCTATGCTCTCTTGTGGGGTGGAACTGCTCATCGAACATGATCCTAGCGTGTTCCTCGCTTGATGTGCTTAATAAGGACTCCTGGAGGTGGCGGTCCCACCCAAGTTCAGCCAGCCAAGATCTTCGCGTAGAAAGGCAGCCAGGCTGCCTGCGCTTCATCCTGGCACGAGGCAACCCTCCCCAGTTTGCTTCTTCATCCGTCTCTGCAAGTGCACTTTCCGCTAGTGTGAATGAAACCCACTAAGTGGCATAGTGGCTGCTCTAATTATAGGCTCCTCAGCCCGAGCCAAGAGGAAGTCAGTTAATGTACACTTGAGTGGATTTCAAATCAGATTTTGTGAGTCCCCCAGCAGGAGGAAAGCGGGCCAAATTCTCCTCCAAAACAGTGTGGCGGGAAGAGCTGGCACCCAGAGAGTTCCCGGCTCCTGGCTGCTGGAGCAGGTGCACACCCGCCCCCACCTCACCCACCCCCACCCCCCACCCCCGGCCAGGCTGTGCCTTTCCCCTGGTCCCAGTCTTTTCCAGGAGCTGGGAGAATGAAGGAAGGGGAAAGCCACTGGAGGTGCTGGCCATCCTCTGGAAGCTCCTGCAGCTGCTGCTGAGCCTGGCACAGCCTCCTCCCCTTCCTCCCCTTTTCCCAAGTTCCACCAAAAATCCCTAAAGGGATCCAAGGGAACTACAGCGCTGGCCCCACAGCCACCCAGCATGTATGGTCAGCCTTCTCTGCTGCACTGTAAGGCTATGAAAAGACATGGGTGTGGCCCAGGGCATACCGACCAGAAGCAACCGCCATTTCCATGTATGTTGGTCCTCCAGTGGGAGGGGACAGACAGGCCAGTCTTCACACACTGGGCCATCCTGCCGGCCCCAGACATGTGTTTTTAAATACTGTGGGATTCAGTCGAAGCCAGACCAAGAATACTGATAACAAACACTTTACGGTCCTGGGGCTGCTCAGGGAGTCCTCCGTTCCATGGCTCCTGTCAGCAATTGTGTCCACAGTAACACAGAAGCAACGAACACCGTCTCCGACAGTCCAAGAGGACCACGCACTGAAAACGGGCTGAAGAAATAGGAAGTTCAGAGGCCTCACACCAAGACAATCGCCAAGCAGAGCCACAAATGGCCCCTACACCTGTCCTCACCTGCCAGCTGCCTTCTGACAGCCATGTATACTCCCCCAAAAAGGAATGTCCTAGTGGTGACTACAGCCTCTCGGGACAGACATGACATCACCAGCCATGACATGGCCCAAGTTACCCAGATGAAGACGGGGCAGGAAGTATTGAAAGCCACTTGTGCACCCAGCGTGTTGTATGACACAACTCTTCCTGGGGAGACACAACTTCTACTCCCTGCAGATAGAGATGCCAACAGAGCAAAAGTAAGGACACCGCCAAAGCCCAACGCGGTGAATGAAGAGTTTCACTTACAGGATCGGAAGTGACGCCAAAGCCCAACGCGGTGAATGAAGAGTTTCACTTACAGGATCAGAAGTGACTCAAAGACAGCTACACCATCAAGACCCACCTCAGCACGGGTGACAGCTCACAAATCCGGAGCCTGGAGCATCCTGTACAACCGACAGGCAGTGTAACACGTTAGAGTGTCCTTTCCAGGTGCCTCTCTCAGTTGGTCTAAACCTCGTCTACACGCCATAGCTGGTCTCACAGTCTTTGCAGCTTGCTTCTGAGGTGGGGGGCTCTCAGCCTTTTTTTTTTTTTTTTTTTTTTTTTTTTTTTTTTTTTTTTTTTCTTTTCTTTTCTTTTGGTTGTTTGGTCTGGTTTTGGTTTTGGTTTATTGGTTTTTCTTTTTTGAGACAGGGTTTCTCTGTGTTATCTTGGCTGTCCTGGATTCTTTTGTAGACCAGGCTGGCCTCAAACTCACAGTGATTCACCTGCCTCTGCCTCTCAAGTGCCAGGATTAAAGGCGTGCACCACCACGCCTGCCTGACTCTCAGCTTTTATTGCATAGGGGCCTGGTGAATCTGGACTTCCTGGAGGTAGCTTGGGTTTGTTTCCTGCTTAAGGAACTTCCTGCAGGATGGAACATCCTGTTACATCCCACAGGGCAGCAGTCAGAGCTGCAAAGACATAACGCCTTCTGTTTTCCCAGCTCTGTTTCCCTACTCCACAGAGCGGCTGCAACCTTGGGGTGGGATGGAGCCCAGACTCTGCTTTTGATGGGTTTTTGCTTTCCTTGCCATGGTGGAGAGCCCTTTCTTGATTGGTCTTTATCACAAACTCATTTGCACGCCTGCCCTCAGTCAGTCGGAACCCAGCTGAACCTACACAAGCCCAATGTCCCGTGTAAAACAGACCAGGTCTCCAGAGCCTGTGTCTGCATCTGCTCCGGTGACTAAGGGGCTGTGATGGTGGGACTGAGGATGTCAAGGTGGGAATGATACAGCTGGCTTATGGAGTGACACCAAAGGTCCTTATCAGGGCGTGCGGGGGTGTCAGGTAAGAGAGGAGATGGGCCGGAGCTGGGAGGAAGGTGACAGAAGAGACCTTGCACCAGAATGGAAGATTCAGTGAAAAATCGGAGGCGACACTCAGCAGCAAACACTTGCCTGGTACAGGGAGGCCCTGGTTTCAGCTCAGCATGCGGTAAACGGGCCGCTCAATCAATACAGGGCTACAAGCCAAGGAATATAAAAAGCTTCTAGAAGCTGGGAGAAGCCAAGAGGCAGACTCTGACCTTCAAGCCTCCAAAAGTAGTGTCCATCTGAGGACAACTGGATTTCAAGGCTTCTGACCTGAGAACTGGCTATGAAGAACAGCATCACGGGAGGTTGGAAGGATGGGAGGTGCATGTTGGAAGGGTTCCTGAGGACTCAGCATGAGGAGTGGGAGGAAGCCTACAGGCCCACAGCCGCTGCTCAGCTGCCCCCACCTGCACTGTGGCATGAGGGCAAAGGTCACAGTGACCTGGTGGGACCCCATGGCACTGCCCACCTTGATCGCCTTCCATCCCATATTTCTCCTCTCCCACGCTCTCTCATCTTATTGGCTGAATTCAACTCCAGTCAGAGGGCTGTGTGGTCCTGGCAGGGCTGGCTCAGGGCTCAAGGCTCAGGGCTATGGAGGATGAGCTGGTCCGCAGGGCTCATGGGATGTCCCCTTACAGGTCCCCATTCCTACATGAAGCCATCACTCCTCTGCCCACAGGCTAAGCCATTTTCCAGGGCACCCTCCTTTTTCTCAGTACGCCTGCTCCAAGCCATCCCTGACTTTGAGACCCGCATCTCTTGGGCTAGCACGAGAATATTTTGTGCCCCTGTGCCTTCCTCCCTTCTGAGCCCCAGCTTGGGTGGATAACCAGCGGGAGTGGCAGCCGTGCCACATCTGCAATCATCCCAGGTGTGTGTGCAGTGGGGCAGCATGTTCACATAACAGACCTTCATGTTCTCTCACCTATGGCCCCAAAGGATGAGGGAACCTCAGGGAGCCCGTTGTGAGGTGCACTAGGGAAGTGCTCAGAGGAGCAACTCCTGAACCATGCCACTTGTGGCAGCCACTTGAGAGAGAATACATCCTGTGTACGCTCTCAGCTTCCAGCGGCCGGCAGCAAGACTCCTGGTGAACTGTCAAATAAGTGAACAAGCGAATGAAGGAATTAATGAATGAGTGGATGAATGAATGATATGTGAATGAATGAATGACAAAGTAAATTAGTGATGTGTGGATGAGTAGATGAATGAGTTGACAAACGTTGACATGGATCATGCATGTAGCCTGCTGAGCCCCTCCAGTCTTGACGTGGTCCAGGGAACAGGGCTCAGGGTGACCTCCAAGGAAGCTCGCGCCAAGGTCACCGCAGGCAGGGACTAACAGTGAGTTGTGTGGCCTGAGACGGTGGCAGGAGGAGGGGGCTGCAGCCCAGCTCATTGGAAATGCAGAGAGAATCCGCTGCCTGCGCCGGCAGCGAGCGCACCCGGGAAAAGACAAGAAAAATGAAGCCGCCGCAATCTCATTTTCTGAGGCCTGCAAGTCAGCCAGGAAATGGCTATTATTCCATCGCACTGTCGGTATTAAGTTATTTCCCGCACTAAATACGGGAACGTTCATGAATATCTATTGAGTCCCAGGTACAGACCCCTCCCGGCTCGGAGGCTGCCGCTCTGCCTTGACTGCTGCAACAACACCCCTCAATCTCACCCTGAAGTGAGAGACAATAGTATTTTAAATTGCTTAATAAATCTCTGGATTGATGCCCCCGAAAGACCCGGGAACTTCGTCTCCATTACGCGAATAAAAGGGATCACATTTTAACCAGTGCTGGGCTAGGAGTTTGGGGGAGCGGCTTGCGGCAGCCCTCTGCCTGGGGGAGAGCAGGCTGAGGTGCCGGCACCCGGACCCCAGCTGGACATCTTGGCCACTTTAATCCCAAGGCCTCTGTAAGCAGGCCTTTCCTTTGAGGCGGCTTTGAGAGCCTAGCTATGTAAATGTCCATGGGCCAAGCTGTACCTGCTAGGGCTGCCGGGACGCTGGTGGGAGATCTACATCATCTACAGGTGTCACTGTTGACTCACTCCAGCCACCAGCTGCCACCCAGGGACCCACCCCAGCCCCAGAGCAAGGGCTCAGGAAATAAGGCTAGGGACCTGCTACAGTATAACACCCTAATAGACTGTGGCTTGCTCAGTGCCCCTAGGGATCTGACCTGCCTCTGGCTCTATGAAAACCACCTGCACACAGAGTCTAAGGAACTACATGTTGAAAAGGCAGGGGCAGGAGTCGGCCATCACAGGGGTGCCTAAGGATGGAGGGTGGGAGGACAGAGACATAGTGTGACCTCGGGTAGCCATGACAGTTTCATAGATACCACGTTACAGGCGTCACAGCGTTCCTCCGCCTGCCCCCCAAAGCCAGGCCCTGCCTTTGGGTCCTTGGCGTGTGCCTCAGTGACATCTCCACTGACGCTGCCACCGCTGACGCTGCCACCTCCCACACCTCGCATTCCTGCTACTTCCTTCTCTGCGCACCCTGCTGGCTGGCTCAACACTTTATCACGGCACATCTCGCTCCAACGTCAGGGTGTGGGTCGGAAGTGGCCTTCAGGAAGCCCACCCTGCCCTTCCCACAGAGACTCCTGGGTACCTGGGCCCCCCCCCCCCAGACCGCTGACTGTTTTATTAGGTTGTGTTTTGGATGCAGTAGATGACTCCGAGGCCTTGTGCACTCTAAGCACAGGCCGCATCACTGAGCCCCACCCTCAGCCCTGCCCCGCCTCCAGTAAATCATCCATTTCCCATGCTCCAGACAGGAATTCTTCAGTCCCCTCTGATACCTGCCCCCAGGAGAGGACCAATTACTTTAATTCTTCTATCGTGATAGACTCATTGCAAAGCCGCCCCGTATGGGCCCTGCATCTCACACATTGCAGGAATTGTACCCACCCGTCCAGTCTGGGCCTGCCTGCCCAAAAGCATAAAGGGTCGTCATGAGCCTGCACCTTACGGGCCTGAATTCTTTCCAGTTTTTCTTTTAGAATCTCACCAGTCCTCAGGCAAGAACGCCCAGGCTAGCCCGCCGGCAGACATGGAGTCCTTGAGCCCAGTGACTAGTTGGAAATGCAAATCCTGTGAGCAAGGCCATCCTGAAGCAGCCAGGACTAACCAACACATCGGCTTGCCTGAGTAAAACCAGATACGGCCAGCCAAGCCCAGACCAGGCCATCAGAGACGTGGGTTTGAGTGCCCCCGCTTTCTCCTATGACATCGTTGCCTGTTTGCTCCTCTCACAGCAAACAGCAAGCGAGACTCCCCAACCCGCTCTGCTGCGTACAGTGCTGGGAGCAACCCAGATCCTGGGATAACATTGCATGCATCCAAAGGCTGCCTCTGCTTAAGCAAGAAGAAGGTCAGCCCCAGTCCAAGTAGCGGATCACCCCATATGAGACGGAGCGGCCATATGCCATGGATGCTTCCAGAAAAACCTCAGTCTGGGAAGGGCTGGTCCAGCATGCTAACCTCCATCTGGGAGAGAACATCAGACATATCACTCTTTTGGACAAGCAGGGGGGTTTTTTGTTTTGTTTTTTTCATAATTGACGATTCTTGGCATATTCTCCCACGTCTCTGTGCTCAGCCTCTTGTGTCAACTCATCCTGATTCAAGACAGCTCGAGGTGATGTCCCCGAAAAGAGAAAGCCAAAGAGACCTCTGCTCCTTACCCTTAAATATTCCACTTGATATAAATCCCCCGAGGATGCCTCTCGGCTCCAAGCACCATGGGAATGCGGGGGGTGAGGGGGGCGCAGCGGGGAGCATGCTCTCCAAGTGGCTTTGTGCTCACACTTCTCAGTTTAGTATTAAAATGTCCCCAGTTCCCCATAATTTATGAGCAGTCCTGCAACTAAAAGGGTCGGCTTTGTCCCTGATGCTCTCAAGCTAGAAACAAAACCACTAGAGTCAGAGTGGGAGTGGCCGGGCATGGGAGGAAACTTCCTGATTTGAGGGGTCTAGAACGATGAGGCGGACTCAGTTCCAGGCCCTTCTGACCTGCGTAGCCTGTGTCGGATTCCTCCTGCCCACGAAGAACAACCGTTCCACTCAGTGGTGGGTGGGTCACACTCGCTCTGCCCCCTGCACGTTGGGAGAAAGTGAAATGAGATGCCAAGAATGCCGAAGAGGGGAAGCCTGGGTCTGGAATCGAAATCCAGCATGGAAGACCCCAGTGCTATCACCACCCTTTCTCACCTTCTGGAGAGAGAGTGGCCTGGGAAGGCTGCCCGGAAGAGGCAGGGCTTCACCTGAGCTTCAGTGCTCCCCCTCCTCCTCCCCTCCCCCTCCCACTCCTTATCCCCCTCCCCTTCCTCCTCCTGCCCCTTCCTCCTCTACCTCCCCTTTTCCATTCCCTCCTCCCTCTTCCCTCCTCCCCTTCTCCCTCTTCCTCCCCTTCCTCTTGCCCCCTTCTCCTCGCCCTCCTCCCCTTCCTCCTCCTCCTCTCCTGAACACTTAACAGGCGTCTTTGCATGCGTCTGAGTCCATGCAACTCAGTGACAATGAAACGACTTGGATGAACAGAGGACCCGGGCTTACCTCCTGGCTGTAGCCCGCATACTCTGTTTTCCCAGCCCCAGAATGGAGAGGCCACAGTTCCCTCCAAGGCTGGAGCAACGCAGTTCATATCCTGTGGCCCCAGGGCTCATCAAAAGCAGGAACAGGTGCCATTCCATCCTCACAGAGGCAAGAGAGACACACGAAGGCAGAGAAGGTGGCGTTATTCACCATTCTCCAGGTGTCTGTTCTGTCCGCAGCTGTGTGGCCAGGTGTGGTGGCCAGGAGGCATCTAGAGCCCTTGTCCATAGCGCTTACCTGGCTTGGGTGCCCTCTATAAATGTGAAATCACCTCAGAATGGAAACAGAGGTCAAAGGTCAAGGTGGTGAGATGGCTCAAAGGTGAAGGTGCTCGCTGCAGAGCCTGATGGCCTGAGTTCAATGCTGAGGAGCGTGGGGTATCAGAAAGAACTGACAGCCGAAGGTTAACTGTCTCATGGTCATCACTCCTGGGTGGTCCCTACTAAGCTAAATACTATGTGCTGGTAAAACTAAATATCAAATTAGCTTTCTCTGTTTCTTTCCCAGGAAGTCTGCATCGCAGGAGTGGCTCACATAGCCTTCTCATCGGCTGGCACTGATCTGCAAAACTGAACAAAACAATAAAAGAAAAACCCCTTGCCACCTGGGGTTTGGTTCTAAGTTGACTCCTCAGTCCACCCCATCCACGAGTGTGAACCTGGGCCAGTGGCAGGCCTTCTTGGAGCCTCAGTTTCTCTACCTGTGCAATGGGGATCCTTCCTTGACGTGAGCCAGCATGGCTAAATATTTGCAATGTCCTACCTCTGTTGAAAGCACAGCCACGTGCCATAGAACATTTTGTCAACGGGGAGGCGCAAACACAACCCAGTCCTGTAAGATTAAAGATGAAAGCATCCCGTTGGCCAAGGATATGGTGGCATCCCAATACTGTGAGCTCTTCCTCTGTCTGTCAGGGTGCTGTGTGAAAACACTGGCCAGCCCAGCCATCAGAAGAGGCATGATAAGGTCATGTGACACACAGAGCCTTGGAGGCAGATGTCCCCTCCGCCCTCCGCGTTTATGAACAGGCTCTGCAGGAATGTTTCCTCTCTGCACAGACCTGTGACGATACAGGAGACCCTCTGTCTTGCAAGCTGGATTACAGGAATACGCCCCACATTGGCAGGAAGCTGAGGGCCTTCCTGCAGTCTGTCTCCAGGACCATGGCCTCCACAAGCCAGGCTGGCTCAGGAGCCCTAGATACAGCCTGTTGCAAAATTGTGAGGCAACTAAGGCCCTTTCCACCCCTGCATGTGCCTCTGACCTGGACACCCTGCTCTTGAGGCCTCTGTGTGAACTTCTGTCTCAGTCACTTTCTGATTGCTGTGAAGGGGTGCCCTGAGCAACACAGCTTATAAAGGAAAACGTTTGCTGAGGCTCACGGTTGCAGCTTGATGGCGGCTTCACCTTTCCCTGGCTGGCCTGGCTCCAGGGGCTGCAGATGGCCTCTCTGGCCGTCAGGACAACACACTGCAAATTAAATGGCCTTAATCGGCCATTTCTGAGAGCTGAAGACACCTGTCACCCACCCTGCTATAGACGCAAGACCACTGGCCATTCACTCCCAGGGGAGGGGAGGCTGCTGATCTCCCTGCACCCAGGAATGGTGGCACCCCAAGACCAGGACTCCCAGAAAGCGGAGAACTTGTAGAAGATCCCAGTTGCTCTAAACCACAACTTACTACCTGCCAAACAAAGGGAGAGCGGCCTGCGGCCCAGCCCTTCCCTGTCACAGCAGTTCCTGTGTGGTCCTGAGAGCAAATGTTTGCTTCCCTTTCTCGGATTCTGTGCCTTTCCAGCATGTCCCAGCAGAAGGCGAGCAGGTGCCCCAGCTAGAGCAGCAGTTCTCAGCCCTTTGGGAGCCGAAGGGCCCGTTGTGTACCAGATACTCTGCATATCAGATATTTACGACTCACAACAGTAGCAAAATTACAGCCGTGAAGTTTTTATGGTTGGGGGTCACCACAGCACAAGGAACTGTAATAAAGGGCCACGGCATTAGGAAGGTTGCGAATGGCTGAGCTAGAGGGTAGCTCTACGCAAATGCCTGTGGTGGCACCTCTGCAACTCCGGTGCCCTCATCTAAGACCAGGACAGTGACAGTAGCAACAGCTCCTGAACTCTGAGTTTAAATTTAAATGGCGTGTGAATAATGAGCTTTTACACTCTAATGGATGGTCTTCATGCCCAGGGGCTGAACACCCTGGCTGTGGGGCCGGCCTATGCAGCCCCACAGTACATGCCAGGTCTGCTTTCAGGCCAGGGTTCAACTGGTTTATAAAACCTCCCTGTGCACAGCCATAAGCGCCAGTGATCACTTCCTGTTCTGTGCACTCTTTTTGCCACCCAACCAAGCACCTGTGTGTATGTGTGATGTTTGTGTGTGTGCACAAGTGTGTGTGTGTGCATGTGCATGTATATGTGCATGTTGCTATTGTCGCCAATTTTTTTTTTGTAGAACTTGTCCACATCAGATCTCAGTGCCCATCTCAACTTATTTTCTTTCCAGCGCTTGGAAAGGAAATAACACACTCCCATGTATACACACATATGTGCACACATACACACATGCACATATGTGTGGATGTGCACACACACATATACACATACTCACACAGATACAAACATTCACACTCACAGACACACATGTGTATATACACATAGACACACACACATACAGACATACATATGGGGTATAGACGTTCACACACACTCACATAGACATACACAGACATACATATGGGGTATAGACACACACACACACACACACACACACACACACACACACACACACACACACACACTTTGAAGCCTCATCAAGGCCTGTGACCAGGAAAAGTATCTTCCAACCCTTAGCAGCATCCAGGCATTCTGCTCCCGCATACCCTGCCTCAGAGAACACCCTGCAAACTCTTCAAAGCGCTGAACTTGCCCTCGGCCCTCGGTGACCCTGGGCCAAGCAGCTGAGACCCTTCCTCGCAGGTCCTTGCTGTGTGGCCTCAGACAAGACAGCAACCTCCCTGAGCATCGATGTCATCTTATGTCTGTTTCTCAGAGCTGTCATCAGGGTCAATGGAGGAAAGGCCTATGAGAGTCCAACCACCCACAAATGCTCATGGGACGGCAGCTGTGTTTAGGGCTACCACAGCAACACAGCTCCCAGGCCCCTGCTGCTCCTCAGAGGGCTGGGGGGGGGGGTGCTATATCAGCAACCTGGCCCTGGCTGGGAGCCTCCCCCATGCGTCTCCCTCCTCCTCCTCCTCCTCCTCCTCCTCCTCCTCCTCTTCCTCCTCCTCTTCCTCTTCAAATCTACCCCCATTGTTCCAGGACTAATTTATTTATTTTCTTCTGAATCCTCAAAGTCCATCAAGCCGTGGAGTGGTCGGATGGATTTTTTAATTAATTGAAGCAGAATCGATGAAAAAGTGATTGTTCTGGGCCAGGCTGGCAGAGGGAAATTAATGGATGTCCTGAGGGGGAGGGGTGGCCATATTGAGCTGTGGCTTGGCCATGGGCACCTGGAGGCCAGGAACTGTCACTGGGGAGGAGGGCAGGGTGGAGGAGAGCAAGGTGACCACATCCCCACCCTGACACCAGCAGATGTGAGTTCAGCTTCTGGGTCTCCGCTCCTCTGCTGTGTGTGCTCCCACAAACCAACCCCGGTGTACCTGGGAGGGTTAAGCTCTCACACTGGCCTGCAGGTGGCCCTTGAGGCTTTGGTATAGACAGAAATAAAGCACAAATACCCGGTGACTGCGGCTACGAGAGGCACCCGTGGTAAACAGACTCCACAGTCAAGGTCACACACAGCGGAGAAGACGCCAGAAGCCGCGCACGCCCTACCAGATGGTGAGACTTTCTGCTTTAGGGAGATGGAAGGTTCTAGAAATAGGTAACATTTGTAAGACCTTGGGCATGCACTTGAGGCAATTGAACTAAACATCCAAAAGTGAGTAAAATGGTGCATTTCCTGCCACGTGCCCTTGACAAAACGGAAGTGCCTGGTGTGCCCTCCACTCTAAGTAAACCATCAAAACCACCTCTCGATGAAGTTGTTCATCCAAGTCATCTGGGAGAAGTGTCCATGGGCGTACTAGACTGCCAACCAGGACCCAGGATCCTCCTGCCCCAGGCAACTCTCCCTCCCAGAGCGGGGTGTGGCCTCTTTGCCTCTAGTTTGGGCTTGTGGCCAGGACTTGTTTTTCACAAACGAGGTGGAATCAAAGGCTACAGACATGGTCTGAAGTTCGGGACATGTCTTGGGACATTAAGGTGAAGAATTCACAGGGCCGGCTTCCTTAGCTTGTGGCTCCTTCCCCTGTTTTCCCAGTGACCTCCATCTCGGCCGTCACAGGACCTTGTCTCGTGTAGAGTCACCGTGGTCCAACTTAGGTAGATGCCTGCCACTGCATGTGTGGGTGACTCAATATTGGATCAGCTTCTACCCCAGGATTGGTTATCTACTCATCAACACACATGTGTATGTATGTATGTGTATGTGTGTGTATGTATGTATGTACGTATGTGTGTGTGTGTATGTCTGTGTGTGTGTATGTCTGTGTGTGTGTGTGTGTGTCTGTGTGTGTGTGTGTGTATGTCTGTGTGTGTGTGTCTGTGTGTGTGTGAGCATGCGCACATGCACAAGTTCCTAGGTATGCTGCACCTCTGGGGGGATGGAGGGGGCATTATCCAGGGCAACAGCCATTGAGACACAAACAGCTGAAGCGGGAACAGCAGCTGGAGCCACATTAGGCCCTGGCACCCACCTCAGTTTGAATACCTTCCATGGCCAATAGCACCCACTCTCGCCAGCTTGCCAAGTGACAGGAACACCACCATCCTGTGCCCCAGCCAACAGCCAGGCGACCCCAATGGTCAAACCTTTCTGATTGCCCGTCTGTGATGGGGAGAAAAAGAGCTGCCCACCTGAGCCCAGCCCACTTGCCACCTGAGCCCAGCCCACCTGCATCCTGATGAGGGAGACACTGAGTTACATGGGGATCTTTGCAGTGTGAAAGCAAACCGAGTCTCCATACAACCACTCGGAGGGGTGACCAGAGAACCACTCACTACACACTTTCGGCATGCAAAGCACATATCTCACATGACCTCACTCAGCCCTCACCAAGCCCAGTAGGTATTCACTGCAGCCAGACTGAGGCTCGTTGAGCAGACATTGCCTTGGGGGTCACAGGACGTGGAGTCAGCAGATTCTAAGATCCATGCCAAGTCTCCCAGCCCCAAGGCCGTCTGTCTCCCCTCTCACCCTAATGTCTCTCTCTCCCTGCTGCTCTACTCTGCTTTCCCTTCCTGTTTCCTACCACAGGCCCACCACCCACCTGCTGCCCAGCCACGTGGCCATCACTGGAGGAGGCAGGATGAGAGGCTGGGTCAAGTTCTGCCTCTGCGTAGCTGTGTGACCTTGGGCAAGTCCATTCACCTCTCTGTTTCTTCTTCGATGCACAGGGATTGTGAGCATATCTGCTGACCACATAGGAAGAGGAGGGGATGCTGGGATACCCCAGTTACCCCACAACTCTTCAAACCTCCTGCCTTCCGCCCTCGCTTGTCCCCTCTGCCTCCCTAGCTGAGGAATCCACAACTGTCTGCAGTTCTGTTGTTCTTGGCCCCCATGGAAACAGCACCTCACCCCAGGCAACACATCCGGTGCCACAATGGGGGTGCTGCGGTTGATCACAGGAGAGTGATGTCGTTTGTCAGTGATGTCCGTGGTCCACAGCCTGATGCATTTGCATTCGGAGTTGGAAGCAGAAAGACCGGTAAAAAGAAGACGGTGGAAAGCTGGCTGCCTCCGAGTGACTGGCATGAATTATTTCGACCTAACTTACTAATTAAGACCCTCATTAGCAGCCCAAATTTGTGATACATAGGCAGAGGACTTGGCACAATGGTTTAATTTAATGATTCCTTGCATTTACTTTGTTAATCATCTTTAGTCTGATTTAATTTATGCCGATGTGACTGTCCTCATTTCTAATTAAGGCATTGATGGTGGGTACGCAGCCATCACAGAAGAATGTCAATCAAGTCCCATACAAAAGCAGATAGCAGAGCTTACGACCTCCGAGACTGCAATTTGCAAAACCGGCTGCTTGTTGTTTTATTTCTGCCTGAAAGGTTGGGCAGGGTCTGGTCTTTGCCTGGGGTGGATGGTTCTTACTGACCACAGACCTTTATAACCATCGATTTTTTTTTTTTTTTAAGACTCTGAAAAAGCCCTATGTCCCTTAAGTAAACTTCTCCTGGATTTAGGCACAAGGGAGCCGGGTCCAGAGAGGTTGAGGGGCTGGCCCAAGGTCACACAGCAAGTTAACAAGCCTGGGAAGAGACTCATTAATAAGCACTTTGGCTCCCCCTACAAGCCCCATGACCACTCACTTGGGAGACACTACCTGACCCAGCACACACACAACTCCTGGCAGCTTCTGGCCTTATACCTGACTGGAATCTGATACCATGACTGTCAACATGGCTACAACTTCCAAGCCGTCCCGTACATGAGAGAGGCCACGCTCTGAGTGTGCACCTGACATGGGGTTTTCTCAGATCCTTAAAACCATCACACAGCGTAGCAAAAGCCCAGACCCTACTTCTGCCAATGAGTGGCAGTCTCCAGGAAGCAGAAGGCTCACTTGGATTCTCCCAGCAAGGAGGCGAGGTTTGAACCCAGCCCACACGTCTCCAAAATTTATGTTTATATGTGAACCCACCCTTACAGGTCACCACCACATGTCAGCGGGGATGACACAGTTTCTATGGCCCATGAGTTCCAGGGCTCAGTGAGGCACCTCACATGACAACCATCCTCTGTGAAGGCCTCCACTCATAGCCCGGGAGGCAGAAGCCATGTGGTGTCCCCAAAGCTGCACAGCCAGATAACAGGGGTCAAGCCTGGGACCTTCCCCACCCCACCGTTTCTGGACTCATCTGTGCTGCAGTGTCTGACCCCTCCCAACCTTTTCCTAGTTCCTAGACCTCACCTGTGCGCTGCACTGATGGGAAAAGCAGCTTGCGACAAGGAGCCAGGTTCCAGGGTTCCCGTTTGCCATCAATAGGCCACACAGCCATCTGCAGAAGACTTGGCACATCTCATCGCTTCCCAGGGCCTCAGTTTACCCATCTATAAAGTACAGAGACCGAGAAAGCAACATATCTCCCTGTTGGCATGACCAGAATTTATACTAGATAGATAGATAGATAGATAGATAGATAGATAGATAGATAGATAGATAGATTCTTGATTGCATTTCTCAAACACATCTGTCGCTGCTCCATCCACCAGTTGACCCGGGTTGCCTAAGGTTACACAGCAATGTGAATGTTCAGCACCATCTAACCAAGCCAGCGTGGGGGCTGCCCTTGGCTCCCATCTCCTGGCCTCTCAGCATCCCGCCCCCATCAGCCCATCTTGTCAACTTGGCCCCCATGAAGTCCTGAGGCATCATGTGTCTCCTCCCTGCTGTCACACCCTTAATGACAGCAGCCGCGTCCTTCCTGGTTGCCGTCTGTGGCCAGGTCTAAATTCCAGACTCTGCAGCATCATAGTGGGGAACAGACCCAGCAGACTCTCCTGAGGCTGAGCCTACAGAACAAGCCAGAACACCGAGCCTCGGGGCCTGGGCTGCTGCCTCTCCCTCCTGCGACTATCCCAGCATCCCGGCCCCTTCCCTACCTTCCTCCTTCTAACCTTCTCCTCCTCCTCACCCACGCCATCTCTCCACAGCAGCCTGCTCTGTCATCTTTGGTCCACTGCCACCCACTACTAGGTCAGCTCTACCGCAGCCTCACCTGTCCAGTCACCACCGTGTTCCCAGCATGCATCATCGGTGCTTGTGAGAGAACAGTAAGTGACCGTTGGGAGGGCCCTGACTGGAACTCCAGCCTCAGTGGCCCATCAGAGGAAAAGCCATAGCCTGGGGACCTGGGGCACACAGAGTGGTCAGGACATTTGTAAGGAAATCCGATCCCTGGTTCCCAGTGACTCCTACCCTCAAGGTCATCTGAGTAGTCCAAGTTCTGCTTTCCTATTGAGCCCCAGAAATCAATCCCAGAGAGTTAGAAGGTTTCAGGAAACCATGCCCACTAACCTAACATTTATGTTAGTCAATACAGATTTATTTAACGCAATAAATGACATAATTGGACTTTTATCTCCAGAATATATTTTCCAAGAGAACTAATATTTGAGAGCCCATGGTCTGCAGAAGGATTCCAAGGTCCACATTTCCTGTGTTATTACTCTTATGTGAGACTGACATTTAAACAGCTTAATAAATGAGTGGTTGTTTGACTTGTATCAGTTTCAATACATTGCAGGATATTAATAAAATGTATTTCATAAGCCAGCTCAATAGACCATGCCATAAAAAGCCAATGATTTATGGCCGATACAGTCGCTATTAGTTGGGACAGATACTCAAAATGCCATTAGGGTTAAAATAATAATCAATCAAACTAATTAGAGCCTATTTTTCATATGCAAATATAATTAAGCATACATTTCTCTGTAACTTTAAAGAGAATTACTGAACCCTCAGCCTGTGTGAAGAGCCCTCCATGAGTTAACAAAGAGATGGCGCACAAGGTACGTAAGCAGCACACTGGTGGACTGTCCTGGGCTTTGAGATCACAGGGAGAGAAGGGGAGGGATGGAGCAAAGAGCACACAGACAGCAGACATCCAAGGCTCAGAGTGAGGACTCTAAAGCCAGCCTGACATCATAGGCGAGAAGACACAGCCAACTCACACCCCAGCGCCCACAGAAAAACAAATGAAACACAGTGTGTACAGAGGGGGGCGTCACACAGTCATGAAGAGTGACGTCACAGGTGAGAAGACACAGGCAATTCACACCCCAGCACCCGCAGGCGAATGCACAAATGAAACATGGTATGTACAGAGAGGGACGTCACACAGTCATGAAGATGATAGGTAGAAGTGGAGGCCATTGTGCTAAGCAAACTAAGCCAGACTCAGAAACACAGATACTGTACGCTTCTCCCAGATGTAAGTACATATATACATGGTTATCTATATGTGCCATGTGAAAGCAGAAGAGAGACCAAGGATGCAGGAGGGGGCCAGTGTGGGGGACTCAGCACAAAAGAGTAACAGAAGTATGGTCACAAAAACACATTTTTTGTACACTAACTAAAAACTTTAAATAAATAGTAGCCATCAATTTTTTTCGGTTAATAAATACAAATGCTAGCTTTCACTAATAGAACAAGGCTGGCAAGCCAGCTGTCTCTGTGGGTCAGGCCCAGTTGTGGAATGGGGTTGTTAACAGCACCTCACAGAGGTTCCCCTGAAGATACAAAGCATGACTGCTCTGTGGGCAGCGCTCAGGTAACATCAGTTGGTTTTATCCAGGTACTGTGTCCTCTGCCCACCTTCTTTGGAGGACGCCTCGGCCACTTCCTGGCTGAGCAGTTGTGGGAAACCCTACTCCTGTTTCTGTTTTCATGGTTGGTATCTGACCCGGGTCAGACCTACTACCTTCACCAGCCGTCGCTTGGGTCTTGGTGTCTGTTCACAAATTCTTTGTGTGCCCCAATCTCAGAGGATGGCCTGCCCACAGAGACCAGTGTGGGCACTAGGAGAGAGCTCTCTTGGCATTACCAGATGCTTCTCAGGATGGGGGAGCAGTTATAGAACAGAGAACATAAAAAAACATTTCAAGTCCCATAAATCAGATTATATACATTAAAACTACTGTATTTGCTACATAAAAGCAGTCACTGGGTACCCTGCCCAGGAAGATGATGTCAGCTGGCATATCACACCAGGTCCCAGATAGGCATCTAGGTCCCAATGAACCTTCATCACCACGGGGCCAGTACAGACCTTCCTGGTCAGACAAGTCTCTAGGGCAGCTTTTCTCCAAGAACTATCGGGGACCCAGGCCCCCTCCATGTTGTGGCTCTTCCACAAACACAGAAAACAGTCATCATGGACTAGAACTTGTTTGCAGCCATGCACAGATGTTCTGGGACAGCTCTGCAAAGGAGCACTGCAGGAAAACACCTGAGACATTGGGGGGGGCACTTGGCTGCCTCTCAGAGCCCATGCTGACTGGAGTCTCAAAGTCACCATCCTCACACTCACTCCTGAGGACGGCCCCCAAGGCTCCTGGGGGTCCCTACCCACATCCTCCATCCTACCAAAGTCTCCCCTCACGGCTGCTTCTCCTCCTGCGGCACCTCTGCTTCCTAAAGACAGAGTCAGGTGTGTGTGGCTCACTGCTGTGTCTCTGTCCTCATGGGGGTCGTGTGGTAAATAGGAAACAAAAGCTTCAATTAATTAAATTGATTGAAACACGAATATAAACAATGAAGACTTGTGAACTGGGGCTTAAATTGCAACACGGGGGGGAGGGGGGCGGACACTGAGAGACAAATTGACACGGTGAGGATCCGGCTCCGTTGTACAGGAAAAGTGAGCTACTGGCTAGACCACTTGGCCTGAGAGAGTGAAGAAGTTGGGCGTATGTGTATAAGTGTGCGTGCACATGTACACGCATTCAGTTGTGTGTTGCACATGTGTGTGCACATGTATATGTTGCACATGCATACTGTACCTTGTGTGGGTATAGATGTATGCACACTCGTGTGGGTGTGTGCATTTTTAAGTTGTATCATGTATGTTAAGCACATGGACATTTGTGCCCTGTGCACGTGCACACACATTTGTACTGGTATGAATTTGTGAGTTGCATGCACGGGCTGTGCTTGAGTGCTATGCACATGCTCTGTGTGTCCTTGTGTACCCCTGTGCTGGCGGCGTCTGCAGTCCTTTGTCTCGGGCTCAGCTATGGTTCGCTGTCTAGCTCACTGTGGATTTCCGGTGCTTTCTGACCTAACCTGGGCCGATGGGGGGCTCTGGAGAGGAAAAGGGTAATTGTGCCCAGTGGGTGGACAGCAAACTCAACCATTTTCATGAAAGGCCATGGGGCCTACAAGAGGCCTGTGTTGCCAGGAGCCAGGTACGAGCCGCAAGACAGATCTCTAGCCATCGAGAGCAGGACGATGGGGACAGCGAGAACCTCTGTGGCCAGAGGCCTTTCTGAAAATAAAATCATTTTTAAAATTAAATTAAATGGTATTAAATTAGCCATATGCTAGGGGAACAAAGGATGAGAGCCACTCAGACAAATAGTCTAAGCTAGGCCTCCTAAAATCTCAGTGAAAGTCAGATACCAAGGCTATGCGGCAGAGTGCCTGGGCTCACTGGGAATCTCCATACCCAGGGCCTTCTGTAGCCAGGTCACCACACAGGCACAGGCTGGTGAATGTGGCACTGATGACTCCATTCTGCAGGCAGATGCTGGGGGGGGTCCTGTCTCACCACAGCTCTCAAATATAACTGCGACAGACGCTGCCAGCTGTTTCCTTCTGCTTTTGACTCTACAAGGGCACCAGGGTCCCACGGGAAGAACCAACATCTCTTGTGCCCCCAAACAAGGGGCCTCCTGAATCCCAGATGTAAAATAAGATCTCCTGAGCAAGGAGGGGTGTCAGGACACCAGCGGTGATGTCCCAGGCCCTGCGGAACCCCAAGATGCAAACATGCAGATTTCTAGCCCTTTGGAGGGACCGACATTGATAGGGGGTGGGCAGGAGGATGGGAGGGTGGCCCAGGGTAAAGCAAACTCAAGCAGGACAGCCATGCTTGCCCTGAGGCATGGACAGCAAAGTTGTCTTGACCCCAGGATGAGGAACAAGGAGGATCCTGGGAATAGCCACCAGGGGATGAAGTTATGCAGGCACATAAGTTACTGCAGTTATTGCAGGCAGGGCACAGGCAGACTGCTGCAGAAAACCAGCCTCAAGCAAAGAATGAGGAGGTGGTGGCAGGGGACAGAGTGACAAGGAAAAGGCCCCAACATCATCATAACTTACAAGAGTGTCTATTGAAGACCTCTTAAGGCCCACACTGAAGACAGAGGTGAAACCATAGTAGACACCATGCAAGGCAGAAAGACTAGGATCTGTGGACATCTGGGGCCACCTCAGGCCTTGTACAGGAGACTGCTCTGTACATTGCAGGATGTTGGGCAGGGTCCTCACCTCTCTACCTAGTAGAATCAAGTCCTGTGACAAAAAACCTCTAAGGAGACAAAATGGCACCAGTGGAGACTCGGGGGGAGAGGCAGCAATATGCAGCATCGTACTTAGCCTAGACTATGTATCACAGCAGCCTCTGTGTGTGAGAGGGGGTGAGGCATGCCTGGAGCAGGGGACCTGGTGCACCCCCAGCCAGAGACACACACCCCAGTTTCTGCTAACTCCACATATAATCACACCCCTCATTCTAGCAGAGAATGTTCTCATTATTGACATGTGAGCAGAAAGGTTGGGGACAGCCCGAGGGACACCTGGAAGGAGATTCCTGCGCCGCTGCAGCTGTGTCCCAGACACTTGCCCATGGGGCGCAGTAAAGGGTTAATAGGCAATGTTTATTTATGAACTTGACATATCACTGTAGCATAATTTGAATACAGTGCCTATGAGGTTTATATTACCAGCTATAATTTCATTTTTAAAGCTTCCCTATGCCATCCTTTAAAAATGGTATCTCCAACAAGAAATAAATTCTGTTCGGGGCTGTGTCGACTACACTCACCCATGGGACACACTATTCTGTCCTTGACGCGAACCCCTAGGGATGTTGCTGAGAACTGGCAGACGGGCTCTCATGGGGAGAGACGCCCTTCCCAGGGACACCCCACAGCACCCTGCATGACCCTAAGGGGCTGACGGGGAGCTGACACCCAGCCTAAGGGTGGTGCAGCTGGTCCAGGTGGCTTTGGGGGTATCTAGGGCCACTCTGACCCTCAGTCTAAAAACCAAAAGATGGGCACAGCGGCAGGCAACATTAGGCAGAATGCTGCTGCCACCCCCACAAGAGTCCCTCCTGCCTGTCTGCACACCCGAGTCTGGAATGGAATTTAGATCATTTCCCAGGCTGTGGAGTGATGAAGCCATTGGTGTTCGTCATTTTTAGCTTTTGTCCCCCTCTGAGTGAAAAGAAAATATTGCAGGGCTCATTGACTGCAGCAATAGCTTACGTGTGCGAGCGCAGCCACGGACCCTAGTAAGACACAGCATGACTGAAGTCCCCCCAAGTATATCACCCCCCATTTTGCATATGAGGAAACTGAGTCCTAGGAAACTGGGGGGGGGGGCCTATATCCCAAGGTTCCCCATGATGGCCTGTCAGGTGGGCCCTGTTGCCATAACCTGGACAGTATAGAAATTGGCCTGATTGGAGTGACAGAGGATGAAGAAACGAAAAGGACACATACACAGATCAGCTGGGATCTGATGGGCTATGCACTCTGATGGAGAGGGGCCAGCTGCAGCTGGAAACTCAACATCCCTACTCAGATGGGGAAGGCCTTGCCGTCCCCGTGGGTTTGAGGCACCAGGGTCCTTGGCATGGCCATGACTCATGTCAATAACACACATCCATGCAGGATTTCATCTGGCTGCCTCACGCTGTCAGTGGAAGGAGACCAGCCCTTGTGGGAAAAGTGCGAAGTGCAGGGTAGGGCAGGGCAGGGAGGGCAGGGCAGGGAAGGGCAAGGTGGGGCAGGGAGGGCAGGGCAGGGCAGAGCCAGCACCCAGAGCTGAACCATGGCCAGGGGCTAGGTCACAGGCGCAGTGGCCCAGCTCTCCCCATGTCTAGCCACTGCATGCAGTAAAGGCAGAAACACCATCTCCATAGCATTCAACTCCCAGAGTGAGGGCTGGGTCTGCACTCTGAGTTCTGGCTTGACCTGGCCAGGGAGCTTGCTGCCCTGGAAAGGTTTCCATCCTTAAAATGGGCACAGAACCCCTTTGCCTCACAGTTACTATAACTGGGCACCCGTGACTTTCATACATGTCTATTTTTGTCCCAGGATCACACACACACACACACACACACACACACACACACACACACACACACACATATGACAGAGAGACAAGCACTAAAATCAGGAAAGAGACTGCATGACCACAGGTGTAGAGAGCCTATGTCCAGGCCCCGAGGGTCATGGCTATGCTCCTGTGAACTCTGAGCCCCACACTCCTTGCCCTGTACCCTTGGTTTCTTCATCCAAGGTGCACAGTGCCCACACCCATAGTTATGTGTAGATTAAAGACAATCTACATAAACGCTCTCAGTGTGCAGTGCATGTCTGATGAAATGGATCTGCTGTCCTCACTGGGGACACCAAGGATGTGTGTCTGTTGCCTGAAAAGGCAGCAGGCTTTCAACTCCATGGGCATGGCCTCCCTCTGGCTCTCCTCCACAACGTGGACCCAAGACCATCTCCCTGCAGGAAAGTTAGGAGAAAGCATGAACTCCACAATTGTCCAATACCCTCCCACAGCCCAGTCATTGTCTGGACCAGTAGAGAACAGCCCCAAGCAAGTGCTGGTGCCAGACAGAGAGTCCACCAAGATGGACAGAGACACCCTGCCTCACAGCATCCGGTGAGGATCAACGCAGCCTCCTTTATACAACCAAGTTTGGCAGGCAGTTCATTTGTTACACAGCTAGCTGTAGCTAACTGATACAAGCAAGTTCAATCCCACAAAGTATGCATCCTCCCATTCGTAGGTATGGCACCTTTGTCTATGTTTATTGCTCTAACGGAATGCCACAGGCTGAGTAATTTATGAAGAAAAAAAATGTTCCTCACAGTTCTAGAAGCCGGAAAATCCAAGATGGAGGCACTGGTGCTTGTAGGCATTTTTCAACGCTGTTATATTGGGTTCTTTTATCTACCACCCTTCTACGCCCCGAACCCTTCCAGCCCCTCCACACCAGGTAGGTGAGGAAGAAGGGAAAAGGAGGATGTGGACCTCCTTTGACTACTTCCTGCTGATTAGAGGTGCTGGGTTCCTGGGGATTAAATCCAATTTTCTCCATGAGACTATTCAGCAATCCATCAAAACAGCAGCCCAGCAACCCAGCCACATAACTGGGATTTTAAAGCAGCGAAAATTCTCAGTACAGGTGTCAGGCAAGCCAGGGCCCTCGCACCCCCTGTGACAGATGGTGAAAGGACAAGTGAGAAAGTGTGAGGGAGGGCAAGAATACAATAAACCACCTCTGAGGTAACAACCCTTGTTGGCTACATCAAGCCATGCATGAGGAGAGACTCCCCGACACACAAAGCGCAGTCACCTGAAGCCCTGCCTCCCTGTGCGAAGTACCGCCTCCCTAAATGAAGCCCCGCCTCCCTATGCAAAGCCACGCCTCCCTTCGTGGAGTCCCTCCTCCCTACACGAAGCCCCGCCTCCCTACACGAAGCCCCGCCTCCCTATGAGTAATTCACTCAGTCCCACAGAGCGCTGGGCTTGGTGCTGAGCTTCTCTGCTTCCCTGTTGGGGCTTGTGATTCTAGAGGGTTCTCTCCACAAAAAAGGAGCGGTGTAGGGACTCAGTCCCGGTGACAGGGAGGGTTTGGCACACACTACTCACTTCACAGCCAGGAAGCGGACCAGGAAGTGAGTCTGAACACCCGCTAAGTCTCCCTCCTCCCGCCAGCCTCCAAAGCTAGCGCCACCAGACGGAAACCAAGGCTCAAAGCAAAAGCCCCAGGGGCCTTCAGGGTCAATCCATCCCATGGACGACACCACTGTCTTTACACTTTACAGACACCGGCAATTAAGGCTAAGAGAGATATAGTCACTTGGCCAAGGTCACACAGCGAGGAATAAATCAGTATGTAAAGCGAGATGAGCAGACTGGGTTTTGCTCCGTGTAGGTGCGGCGTTTGCACCCGGCGCCCAGTGCATGGTGTTCTAAGAAAGGATGCGTCGGTCCTTCCCAAGCTCCTGAGAGTGGGTGGCAGCGTCAGCCCACGTGGGCCTGGCCAACCAGGACTCTGGATGCCAGCTGGCTCCCCTCTCCTCGGTGCCCCCACCTGGGCCACCCGACATTAGCTGCAGGGCTGGAAGGCCCTCTGGCACCAACCCTATAAATATTAAACCAGCCGTAATTAGATGAAATCAGTCAAGTAGTGCTCCCCTGGCTCTGCGCGTCCCCTGCTGGGCCCTGCCCGACTTTGATGGGGGAGCGACTTCCTCTAATTTGGGGCCCTTGCGCTGGGCAGGTGTCAGCTAGGGTATCAGGCTTTACCTCCAGTGAGCCCTGCCATTCAGCTCTGGCCTCTGCCAGAAAGTCACACAGGAATCCACAATGGAGGCAGGATGGGCATCAGGACAGGCTGGGTGCCTGTGGTTCTGGGCACCCGGGCTCCTGGGCGCCTGGGCACCTGTGGTCCTGGAGAGGCCCCTGCACCTGGCGAGTGCAAGGTGAACATGTTGCACAGGTCAACGCAAATGAACTGGAGAGAGTGAGCACAAGCCAGGGGTGCCCGGGAAATGGAGGACAGGAATTTCCAATAGGCGGATGCCTCAGCTCCCCCAACCCCTGCCATACCTCCTCTGGAAGAAGTGGGGCTTCTACTTCACGGAGGTGGGCAGAGAAGGAGGGCAGAGTCATCTCCCCAGGCCAAGCAAAGCCAGAACACAACACAGGACCCAGGTGTCACATAAGTGAGCTTACCCACTTTAAGGAACACCATTTTTTGGAAGATTTTTACCACACACCCCTGTGCAGTCAGGGTGCCTGGGACAATGGGAGCCACCTGGACCAAAAGCAGAGTCCAAACCATAGCTGTGAGAGCTCCCTACAAGGCTGCGAGGAGACCCATTGGGCCTCTCTGAGCCCGCTGAGAGACTGGCACGGTCAGACACCTGGTTCATGTTTACTAGTTAGGGTCGCTACTGCTGTCCTGAAACACTGCAACCAAAAGCAGCTTGGGGAGGAAAGGGTTTATTTCACTCACAGTTCCATTTAACAGTTCAGTGAGGGCAGGAACCCTGGCAGGGCAGGAACCTGGGGGCAGGAGCTGATGCAGAGGCCACGGAGGGTGCTGCTCACTGGCTCGCTCCCCATGGCTTGCCCAGCCCGCTTTCTTATGGAACCCAGGACAACCAGCCCAGAGATGGCACCACCCACCGAGGGCTGGGCATCCCCCATCAATCACTAATTAAGGAAGTGCCCTACAGGCTTGCCTGAAGCCGGGATCTTAACGGAGGCATTTTCTCTGTCGGAGTCTCCATCTCTCAGGTGACTCTAGCCTGTGTCAAGTTGACATAACGTCATCTGGCACAGTACCTTTGTGTTTACCCCAAGGGGACACAGGGCTCTGAAGATGAAGGAAAATCCGAGCTCAGGTTGGGTTTGTATGGAGCACTGGAGGGGAGGGACCCAATCCAGCAGCCCCATAGTTACAGGCCAGCCTGTCTATTGCAAGGCTTTCACACAAGCCTCGGGCAAGACACAGAGAACCCTTCCCACTTTGCCACAAAGAAAACTGGGGCCCAGATAAGAGCAGGCATCAGCCCATGATCAAGAGGGAAGTGACGCCGAGCAACAGGGGCCACCATTGCTCTGGACTCTTCAAGTGCCCCTGCAAGGGCAACTGTTACAAGGCACCCCACAGAATGCCTGAGAACCCTGTGTCCTGAAAGAGAAACAGAGATACAAATGCCCTGCCCTGCCCAGGGGCTCAGCCCTGGACCTCTCACTCCCCGCAAGCCTGTCACCTGTCCCAGGCCCTTCACAAAACTGCCCATCAGAAAGCAACATCCCAAACACAGCAAGACCTTCTACGCCCAGCTATGGCCAGAGGCCAGATGCCACTCATTCCTTCTGCCCACGCCTCGGAACAGATATCTTTGGGAGCAGGGTCCCGAGAGGGGAGGTCGCTCAATCTACAAGTCCAAATGACTCAACCCTGAGTTCAAGTGCTCATTCTCCCCTGTGCATGCTGGGGGAGGGGTGTGGGGCTCTGTGCATGCTGAGGGAGTGGGGCTCTGTACATGCTGAGGGGTGTGGGGCTCTGTGAATGCTGAGGGGTGTGGGGCTCTGTGCATGCTGAGGGGTATGGGGCTCTGTGCATGCTGAGGGGGTATGGGGCTCTGTGCATGCTGAGGGGTGTGGGGGCTCTGTGCATGCTGAGGGGGGATGGGGCTCTGTGTATGCTGAGGGGGGATGGGGCTCTGTGCATGCTGAGGGGGAAACAGGGCTCTGTGCATGCTGAGGGGGCGGGGCTCTGTGCTTGGGCTGCTCCTGCTCACCTGCTCCCATCTGCCCCAGGACCTTCGCACAGGTGCTGGCTTCTCCCTGAAAGGCTCCCTTCCTTGCCTCCCCCCCTCAGCAGACACCAAAGCATGCACCCAGCCCTCCTCCCCTCCCCACCCCCAGTCTCCAGCCTCACCCAGCAGCTGCCTTCACTCCACCTGCTGCTACCTGCTGCTGCCTGGTTCTCCGAGGTACTAAACCAGACTGAAGGAGAGTGCTGCCTTTAGAGAGTGAGTTCTGGGGTGGCGGGTGGGGTACCGGGGTGGAAGTGGGAAGGCACTACTAGCAGTTTCATTCCACAAGTGAACCCTGAAGCTTGAGTCGGACGTCTGTGGTCACTGCAAACTCCTCCCAGGTGACCAACACCCTCCCCACCCCTGCTGAGTGCCATAGCTCCCCGCTGATTGGGGGAGGGGGAGGGGTGGCAGCAGAGCCGCCTTCCTGATGCTCCTTCTCCAGTCTCCCAGGGCAGAAACAAGAAAATACGCCCTGGGGTTTTGCATCCGATCCGATCCGATCAGGGCCTCGCTGTCTCAGAGACCCCGGTTAGACCAAGCCTGAGGTGTGCAGAGGCTGCAAGTGGCTGCAGAGATGTGAGGTGCCATTGGGAAAGTGGAGGGGGCCACAGGGCCTCTGAGGGGCAAAGTGGCCCTGAACAGCCCCTCTTGGCTGCCCTAGGGGTTTCTACCTCTTGAGGTGCCCCATCCTGCCCTTGGCCTCCCTGCACCAGTCTCCAAGCACACAAGCTCCTCTTGTGCCCACGGCAGGCTAGGATGGACTTGAGACCTAGCTTCCTGCCCAGTCTAAGAGTCTCCTTCCCAGGCGGTCCTCCAGGTGGGCAGAGCTCGGTCCATGTGTGCAGGGCCCACAGCAGGTGGGAGGGTGACAGAGCGAGCCATGCAAGGACACTTTAGTGCCCATGAAAACCTGAATAAATAGTGTCTAACCTTGCCCGGCTCCCACCTCCTTATCTCAATATTCCATTTAATAGCACCTTTCAGGCCTCACTAAAAGAATACGAGGGTTGTTACATCGGCACTAAGTCACTGTAACAGCGGCCAGGCTCGCGTTGCGCAGGCAGGATCCCAGCTGCCTACTGGGGCCTGTTCTATACACAGTTACCCAGCACGGGGCATGAGCAGCTGTGGGGTGATACCAAGTGGGACCCTCCTGGCTCCTATGGAGGAATGTCATGGCCCCAGCCCTGTCTACGGGCTTGACTCTGCAGCAGTCTGGGAGTGTTGTCCCCAAGGTCTCGGAATTGGGTGGCTGGTTCCTCTTGAGGCTTCTCAGAGCCTGGCTCCTTGGCCTGTCAACAGCAGCTGCTTCTGTGTCTTCCTGTGAACCCCATGTCTCAGGATGGTACCACTATCAAAGGAGCCAGCAACCAACTCCAGCAGCGCACCCCAAACCCCACCCCACCACGATGTAACTGTGCTTTCCCCTTCTTGAAAAGTAAAGACAAAGCGAAGGCTGCAAGAAGCTGAGGCTCCCAGAAAGATTCCACAGTCCAAAGTGGAAACATGAGGTGTGAACCATCCCTGCTGTCCCCCACGGTCCCCAGCAGATATGCCATCAGGGCATCTTGTCCTGACTGCTGGGCATAGTGGCCTTGGTCAAGTCCCTCAGTTTCCCCATCTGTGAGATAAGCTTGAAGAAAGCCTAGCTCAAGGGCAGCCATGGCGGGCAGCGGAAGTTAGTTAGGGGTGGAGATAAGTTCTTAAGGTGTGCTGGTGAGCCAGGGGCAAACTCTTGTGCACAGGGTGATGGAGAGGTGCTTGCCTTGAGCACCTGTGGGCCACCTGTACCTGTGAGCTGCATGCACCTGTGGGCCTAATGTACCTCTGAACCTTGTGCACCAGTGTGTAAAGGCTTCTCAGTGCACGCCTGCCCACAACTCATACGTGAATAGCTGGTACAGAAAGAGTGTGCTGAGGCAGAGTGTGCCCTGGGTAGAGAGCCCATATTAGGTCACATGTATTTCAGACACGCATGTTTCCACGCCTGTTCTGTGGCCATGGGAGTGTATAAACGTTTGTGCATCTGTGTGCTTCTGTGTTCTAAGCTCATATGGCACCTGTAACTCGCCAGTGTGCGGAGAGTGAGCACATGTGTGGTGCATGTGTGTGATCCTGCTGTGTGGATTGGGGGCACCCACCAAGTGCAAAGACCTTGTGTAGCCTGCCCTGAGGTGTGCACGTGGCTGTGTCCCCCCACCATTGGCAAGTCCACACATGAAGGGCCAGCAGCAGGTAACGAGGCCTCTCTGCCCTCGGCTGCACCCAGGGCCGCAGGCAGCTGTGCTAACGAGGCTGCTTTCCCCGAGGCGAGGTGGAGGCTGCCTGGAGCAGGTGGAAGTCAGAGCCTGGGGCTCAGCTGCACAGCCCCTCCCCGCTGCCTCGTCAGCAGAACCGGATCCTCTATGACCCCATGACCCCCGAGCAGCTCACAGCCAGCCCCTGGTGACTCTGGAGAGGCCTTAGTCTCCCCTCTATCCAGAGGGGCTAGGAAAAGACCAACAATGTCCCATCCATACCAGGCCTATGGACATGCCTGCTGAAGCCCCAGGCTCACCTTCCATAAAATGGACAACAGTGACCATGGGCAAATAAGGGGGTTACCTAGTAATACCCTTAGAGATATCTGGAAACAATAGCTGGGTGAGGGTACAGCAAAGGAGATAGTGTTCCCTCCAGGGAGTGTCTACTGGTAAGCTGGAGATACAACACACATGCTAATGACTGCCCAGGATCAAGCAAGCAATGGTGATGGTGGTGATGGTGATGGTGGTGGTAGTGGTGGTGATGGTGGAGATGGTGGTGGTGGTGATGGTGGTGGTGGTGGTGATGGTAGTGGTGGTGATGGCGGTGGTGGTGGTGGCGATGGTGGTGGTGGCGATGGTGGTGGTGGCGATGGTGGTGGTGGTGGTGGCGGTGGTGGCGATGGTGGTGATGGTGATGATGGTGATGGTGGTGGTGGTGGTGATGGTGATGATGATGGTGATGGTGATGGTGGTGATGGTGGTGATGGTGGTGGTGATGATGGTGATGGTGGTAGTGGTGGTGATGGTGGAGATGGTGGTGATGGTGATGGCGGTGGTGGTGGTGGTGGTGGTGGTGGTGGTGGTAATGATACTGGTAATGGTGACATCCCCATGGTCACCACCATAAATCTATTAACCAGTCAATATTTCATTGTTGCCTCTTTTGCAATGCTGGAGGTCCTTGGCTGCCTCCCACCCCTGCCCTTCCAGGGAGCCATCTGTGGGGACCACCTTTGTGCCTGTGCATCAGGGCTTGCTTATTTCTCTGCCTCAGGTTGCAGCGCTGGCTCAGAGCCCTCAGGAACCCACAAACAGGGGAAATCTGTGGGTGCTGCCACATGACATGGGCCCCAGCAGCCATTGTGTAGCCATGAGGAAACAGCGCCCCATCGTAGCCTCCACAGGAACAGCAGAGATGTGTCACCATGAGGCCATAGCACCAGTGAGAGCAGAGACAGTGCTGGGGAAGGGCAGCCACAGGGGCCTGGGGTCGCCACCGTCCTCACGCCAGGTGGCTCTCCTGGGCACCGCATCCATCAAGGCTGTTGGTTTGAGATGTGGATAGAGACAGCAAGTGAGCTGTGGTGGCTGTGTGTCTCCACCCCGGCCCCCCGGCCTACTATCTGTGGAGAATAAACATAACTACAGAGAAAATGGGTGTCCGTGGAGGTCAAGCTCAGCCCCCTTTCCCCTACTGTTCAACCCCTCTAATGCCGCTGTTAGCTCTCTCCAGGACTGACTGACCTCAAAGAGAACGGGGCTGCCTCCAAGGAGGTCCAAGTGCTCATGAACCTGCAGTTGGTGAATGCTAAGAGCACCTGGGTCTCTGTCCCATCTGACAGCTGGGGAAATGACTCTCAGGCAGATCACTCAGGGGTCCTGAAGACGTGGGACTGTGGGGTAAGCTGTGGCCTCCTCTGTCCATGTCCACTATGTTCCCACTTGGTCCCCCTCTTGGCAGCAGTTTCTCTCAAAGAACACAGTCACACAGTCGGGGAAGCAGGACCCTCAGACAGAGTAGAGAAGACCGGGCATGGGGGGGGGGGGCGGGCGGGAGAGGAGAGCAGGGAAGGCCTGTTGCTGAGTCAGCTTGGAACCAGAGACAGTCCACTAGCTGGCTGCGGGGAGAGATGGCTGAGCTCCACACCCCATGCACTGGGTGCACACAAATGGTTAAAAATAATCAGAAGCTATGCTGCACATATTTTACCACGACCAAAAACAAATTAACGTGTGCCGCAGTTCTTGGCTGCTCCCTCTTCCTTGGAGTCGCAGGCAGCTCATTCTACCTATAAATATTCAGGAAGCAGACACTGGGACACAGAGGCAGGAGATGGGGACCCCGACACACCTGTGTGGTGGGGGGGGGGGGGGGCGGTGGAGACAAGCAGCACAGGAGTTAAAAAGCAAGCTGGCTTCAGTGATCAGGAACAAAAATAAACGGGGTGATGCAAAGATGGGGAGGGCACAGGTCCCCCCCACCCCCAGATCTGCAGGACAGGGCCTCAGAAAGAGCTGCGAGGGGGAGGAGCCCTAACATACACCAGCCATGTCTGCACAGCAACCCCGAAGTCCCCGCCTTGCTCACCCTCCAGTTTCGTGCCTTTTTAACCCCAGCTCCACCCTGAGGAGAAACACAGAGCAACCCCACAGAGCAGCAGATGGACTTGACCCCGACGCGGCCTGGAGGCATTTTCTGGGAAGTGCTTGCGCTGATCTAACTTCCCTCTCTCTGCTGCAGGCATCTCTTCCACTTTTCAGAGAAACAAAGGCTGTTCCGTGGGAAGGCTCTTTTGACAGTGACCTTGACCAAGTCCTCTACTCTCAGACCCCTATCATCCGTCTCTAAGCGTGTGTAACATGAGACAGGTATTAGTGCCTCTTTGTCCTAAAGACCTAAAAGCTCTGGGTCAAGCCTTGACTCCATTGCCTGCTAGTTCACACACCCTGGGAGGAGGTGGAGGCCACCTGAGGTGGGAGGTGCCTGGTGAGCTCTGCCCCCACCCGCCAGCAGCAGCTATCTGATAGTGTCTACCAGGCCACCTCCCCTCCAGGCACCAAGGTGTGGGGAATGGGCCCCACCTGGCCAAAAGCAAAGGTTAAGGAGGCCCCTGCACCTGTGGGAAGGGCTCCAGGAGGAAGTAGACTCGCCTGGGGAGGGCTGGCAGACACCTGTTTCTCAGAGGTCCCTAAGCCCCACTGCCCCTGAGGTAGAAAGGGAAAGCTGCTTCCTTCTAAGAGGAAATCTGGCCCAGTCGCTTAGCGGGATGTGCGTGTCAGAAATTTTAAGTCCCTGATCAGCTCTGAAATGACACGTGGTAAAGGCCCAGCTTTCTGAGCACGCTCAATGGGTCTGAGCTAAGCTCCATCCTTCTGGAGGCTTCTGCTATCCAAGGCGAGATGCGGCAGTTTACCTGCTTGGCCTGTGCAAAGCAGGGAGAGTGGTGAGATACACGCACTCGTGACGACACTGCCCACTGCACAGGGAGGGCTCTGTGTCCCACACAACTTGTCCCATCCGGTCCGATGCCCATTGCTGAAACCAAACCCTGACAGCGTCAGGAAGGAGGGGCTTGGAGGTTCGGCATCAGAAAGGTGACCTTGTCCATCAGTTCTCAGCCTGTGGAGACACCTGCAGCGGGAGCATGGGGCTGAGGCTGCACCCCTCACTTCTTCCAGCCCAGCCCTACTCCCCAATATGTCCACCGGGTCCTAAAGTAGCGTCACAGCCAGAGACCAAGCATGCAGCTTGTGCTATGCGACATTTCTTAGTCAAAGTCTAAGGCCTGAGCTGTCTTGCCCCACTGAACTGATGAGGAGGCTGAGGTGGAAGTTGAGTTCACCATCCCCTGGCGGAGAAACTTGCCCTGCCAGAGAGCTGAGCCTGCACTCTCTCTGACTCCTGGCCAGCACATCTGCCATAAAGACCTACCTCCCCATAACCCAGATCTCCAGGACCATCCCCCCCTGCCCCCCCCTTGCCCTCCACTGTAATCTCCTCTTGAACCAAAGGCTACCTCTCCGTCCTGTTTGCCCAGATTCAGGTCCATTGCACCCACTAATTGATTTCACCAGCGCTAACGGGAAACAGATGGCAAAGAAAGGGTTACTTGGCCACTTGTGATTGGCCTGCCAGCACCCTCTGGGCTGCCAAGCCAGTCCTCTCCCTCAGGAGCCTGGAAAGGAACCCCCACACCAGACTTAACAGGGCATTGGGGACACCCCCAGGAAAGTGCCAGAGAACAGATTCTGCCCAAAGACACTGCACCCCAGGTCCTCTACAAATCATCAAGAGGCTAAAGCAGGAACTGAGGAACAATGGAAATGTTATCAGCAAAATGAAATAACAAGCCAGCTTCCTCTCCCCAGGAGGAGGGTGGGGAGGCTCTCCTCTGAAGGTTCGAGTCCTGCAAGCAGATCCCAGGAGATGGCTTGACCTGCAGGGTCCCAAGGACCTGAGTTCTATCCCCAGCACCAACATAAAAGCTGGTGGAGCAGAGAAGGGAAGGTTCCAGGTATTGGCCACCCAGCCCGTCTCTAGCCAATCAGTGAGCTCCAAATCCAGTGCGCAAAGTTGTCTCAAAGAACTAAGGCCAGACACTACCCTGGTGAGGAGGTGCGGAAATTGCTGAGTGTCCGCAGCAAGCTCCTTCACAGCCGGGAAGCAGGGGTGGCCTGGGACAGGCTGCAGGTATGTGAACCCCAAGCCGTGACCTTTGTCTATATTTCAAGTGCCATCAAGCCACACAGCCTACTGGCTGTTCAGCTCACCACCTGTTTGTAAATAAAGTTTTATCAAAACACAGGCGGGCATTCAAATACACATTGTCAGTGTCTGGCCCTTCACAGGGAAAGGTTGCCGAGATGGGTGCGGTGGGAACACCTCAGCACATGGAAGGCTGAGGCAGGAGAGTCATGAGTTCAAGGCCAACCTGAGCATTCTAAAGAGACTGTTCCAGAAATTAAAAAACAAAACATGCGCAGATACAGCCAAGCCACGGTGTCCTTTCCAGCAGGCATGACTGGCCTTTTAATAAGATGGGTGAGAGGCCACTGCAATTAGAGAGACAGAAAAAGAAGGGGAAATGGGAAATGACAGCTGGAGAATCCAAATATGTACCCCAAGACCAACGCCTACTGGCTCACTGTGCTTAAGATTCAGGGGCCATCTGCCTCCCTTCCAGAACCTTCCATTTCTTCTCTGTAAAGTGGAGTAGTCTGCAGGATTTGGTGGTGGAGCGAAACATTGGCACTGCTTGGTAGGCTTGACTACTCAAGGTCGACCTTGAATACAAGATGGGAGTTCAAGGTCACTCTCAACTGCTATGCCAGTTTTCTTAACTGTTAACTGGACTCAGCCTAGACTCACCTGGGAAGATCCCTAATGGGGAATTATCTAGATCTGGTTGGCTGTGGCGTGTCTGTTAGGGATTGCCTCGACTGCAAACTGATGCAGAAGGGCACAGCCCACTGTGGGCAGCACCATCCCCTTGCTGATTGACATGGAAGAGCCCAGCCCACTGTGGGCAGCACCATCGCCTAGGCAGGATATCCTGAACAGTGCAAGATATATATATATATCCTTACATATCTGTGCCCTTAGCTGTGGGTGTGATGTGCCTCAGTACTTGAGTTTCTACTTTGACATTTTCTAAACTCATGGTCTGTGACATGGAATTGTAAGCTAAATAAATTTTCTCCTCGAAATTGCTTTCCTTTTCTTTTTTAAGATTTGTTTATTTATTATTATCTATACAGTGCTCTGCCTGCACGCACATCTGCAGAAGAGGGCACCAGATCTCATTATAGATGGTTTTGAACCACCATGTGGTTGCCGGGAATTGAACTCAGGACCTCTGGAAGAGCAGGCAGTGCTCTTAACCTCTGAGCCATCTCTCCAGCCCCAAAAACTGCTTTTTATCAAGGTGTTTGTCACAGCAACAGAAATGACATTGAGAAGCTACATATCAAATTCAAGAGTAGCCCAGGTCTCAGAGGAGACCCTGTCAAAGAAGAAGAGAGGGAGGAAGAGGGGAGGGGAAGGGAGAAGAGAGGGAGGAAGGGAAGAACAAGAGGAGGAGGAAAGGGAGGGGGAGAGGAAGGGGAGGGGGAGAGAGAAGGGAAGGGAGAGGGAGGGCGAAGGGGAGAGGGAGGGGAAGAGGGAGAGGAAGGGGAAGGGGGAGAGGGAGGAGGAGGGAAGAGGGAGGGGGAGAGGGAGGAGAAGACGAAGAGGAAAAGGGAAAGACAAGGGGGAGGATACGGAAAGGGACGGGTGGAGGATGAGAAGGGGAGGGGAGAGAAGAGGGAAGGAAATTGATAGGGAGTTGCGAAGGTTGAGAGTCAGATGTATATAAGTGTGAAGTGGAAGGATATTATAAATGGCTGTATACTAGATTGATTGGTAGAGGATAGGATGCCGTGACGGAACAAGCGGATTATGCCCAGTATTTTCTCTTATTGTCGGCTTCCCTTCGTGGCCTATATCGCCTTATTTTTCTCTTTCAGCCTTTGAAGCTCCTTCCTTGCTCTCTAATACCCGAGTCGGGTTTGCCAAGGGTATGCTCTCGCCATGTGTCGTCTGGCCCGCGGGGGTTCCTTTCCGGGGGGCCCCCACGTCACGCCGCCGGTCTGTGTCCTTCCCGGTCATTGGCAGCTCTTTCCGCTCCCGAAGTCAGTTTTCAGGATCCACTTTTACAAAGCAGGAGAGCTGCCATGTTCCTTCCTGGCTGGCCTGGTCACCATGGAAGAGTTCTATGCAGACTGGACGCTTCTGGAGGCGAAGCTGATACCTAAGTTTTCCCTGCTCACTGCAAATGGAGCTGAGGGAGGCCAAGGGGCATGCAGCTCTGGGAAAGGCGGGGTTCTCTCAGGACAGGACCTCCCCACCCCACCCCAGCCTGGGGCTTCAGAGCATCAACCCCTAACAGTTGTCACAGAACTCTGATTTGTGAACGGGGCACGAGGCTGGACAAATACTCCAAGCACACTGCATCCCACTTGGGTGTCACAAGCCCCAGGTTCAAATCCTCACTCTTGTAGCCCCTGAACTTTCCCTCTGAGCTTCAGACTCCTCCCCCTCCTCTGAAAAAGGGACACTCTATTGACCTCAGGGACGCTGGCCTCCCAAAGTGACTTCCGGACTGAACGGCTTTGCCCGCTGACAGGCTCACCAAGCTCAAAACATCTCCTATTGCCAGTGTCCTCTCACTGTTGGGCTCAGAGGCCCCAGTCTTGACTCCAGCCCATGAGCAACAACTGCCTCCACTCAGGAAACCCTGTGGATGCTCAGCCATGCTCCCGCTAACTGCCGGCATCCCGGGAGGAAGAGCCCTGCGCCCAGACATCCCGGGCCTCTGCACTACCTATTTCTCCCTTTGAGCAGCAATCTGTTCTTGAGTCCCTGTCCAAAATCCCAGGATGCCCTGGGTGCTGCAAAGCCAGACTTTTTGAAGCCGTTTACACCCAGACGTGTCTGGAGACAGAAGGCAAGAGGCAGCGTGTACCCCATGTCCAATCTGGACAAGGGTTTGCCTCCCGCTGGCTGTATCCTGGTATGTCTCCCTAGGGAAGGCCAGCACCACGCAGGACCACTCTGCACTCCAGGCTGCCTCTCTCCAGCTCAGTCTCTGTGAACTCCACTTCCCCATGGGAACATCTGTGGGAATCGTGGAGACGCCGGGGGACAAAGTGCTTCACTAAGGACCTGGCACACTGCCATGCCCAGCCAGGGGTGGGGGTGCTGTAACAAACAAGGCCAGCTCCACGGCTTGTCAGCCATGTGCAGCCTGGGGCAGGTCTCCGTCCTCCTTCAAGCCTCTGTTTTCCCCTTGTATTCTCCAAATACTCCCCCAGCCCACGCTATGGTGTTCTCTGCCGGCCCCGGACAGGTCCTCCCATGAAATCCCAGGCATCTGCTGCTCCCGTGGCATCTTTCAGGATGGTTTGCTAGGCTCAGCCAGCATCTTCCACTGTTGAACCCTGCATTCACACACGTGTACACACACACACACGCAAGTGCATACACACTTGTATACATACACACAGTACTCGTACACACACCTAAGTGTGCACACACGTGTACACACACACACGCAAGTGCACACACTTGTATACATACACACAGTACTCGTACACACACCTAAGTGTGCACACACGTGTACACACACACGCAAGTGCACACACACTTGTACACATACACACAGTACTCGTACACACACCTAAGTGTGCACACACGTGTACACACACACACACGCAAGTGCACACACTTGTATACATACACACAGTACTCGTACACACACCTAAGTGTGCACACACGTGTACACACACACGCAGGTGCATACACACTTGTATACATACACACAGTACTCGTACACACACCTAAGTGTGCACACACATGTACACACACACGCAAGTGCATACACACTTGTATACATACACACAGTACTCATACACACACCTAAGTGTGCACACACGTGTACACACACGCGCAAGTGCATACACACTTGTATACATACACACAGTACTCGTACACACACCTAAGTGTGCACACACGTGTACACACACACGCGCGCAAGTGCATACACACTTGTATACATACACACAGTACTCGTACACACACCTAAGTGTGCACACACGTGTACACACACACGCAAGTGCATACACACTTGTATACATACACACAGTACTTGTACACACACCTAAGTGTGCACACATGTGTATACACACACAAATGCATGTATACATGTATATACACATACACAAACACACATACACAAAGTGCATATACATGTGTATACATATACACCCGTACATGCACACACACCCAAGTGCATACACACATGTGCCGCCATACACATATACACACACAAGTTTATGCACACATGAATACACACCACACACACACACACACACACACACACACACACACACCCTGGCAGAGCACCCCTCTCCTGAGCCTCTCCTGCCTCCTGACTCATCACACGCTTACCCAGAAACCCTTGTCAGTGTCCCGCAGGGACCAGCAGGTGGGAAATGTCATTTTGGCCCCATTAGTAGACCTCTACGGCACTGGGGAACAATAAACCACAAATCCAGTTTCCCTCTGAGGAGGAAGGGTGGGAGCAGGGCACGCCAAGGAGCCCTGGG